>NW_026941218.1:0-13158 GCF_032062105.1 Saccostrea cuccullata
AAAAAAATATAGATTTGGCTGATATTCATACAGATTTGATTCAGAAAAAGAGTATGTGTAAATATTATTATAAGCACATGTATTTATCAACAATCAAGAACGATATCTTATTTTAGTTTTTTTTTTTTAAAATGGATTTTTATATTTTATTTTTGAAATGACTGACATAAACTGGCTGTACCGAGATACAAGACTATTTTTGGCGAATTTTATACAAAAGTTCAATTTTACTTGCTCTTGAAAAGTAAACGCATATCATAAATCTTTTTGTATTCGTGTACTGTATTTTATAGATATTACTACTACAAACAATAGTGCAGTATAATTCAAAAATTTAAAGACTAATTTGTATACTAGTATGCTCCAGAATATATACGGAAACTGTTTAATATGTACGAACATCCTAAAATTAATTTTTCCTCCACTTTTTCTCTTCGTATAACAAACTCAGAAATTAAAAAAAAAAAAAAATAAATAAATCTGCTATTTTGAACCTTTGCCAGGGAAAAATCATGTTTAATGACACTCTGATTATTAACAGTCAAGAACACGTACAATAATAAATTCCTTAATATTTGAGCATCAGAAATCTAGATGTTTTCGGGTCTTTTCTTTCCTCCCTTTACACAGCTCTCTGATTATCCCCCCTACCACGACAGTCGCCCCGACCGCCGCGATCCCCGTCAGGGCTTTGTTCGCCTGCGATGGAAGAAAAAATCATATAGTATTTCAGTCAAAATTTTAATTTTATCAGAAGAGACGTTTGAATAATCTTGCAAAAAAAAAAAAAAAAAAAAAAAAAAAACCCACACCCTTTTTTCTTTTACTTGTGAAAAAGAAGATTGACAGTAATCAAAGTCAATTATCGAAAGAAACAATAGCAATTGTAAGAAAAGAAACACAGACTCTTAAAACCTGAGGTATGTGATCAGATGTCATGAAGATGTAAGCATACCCGAATCATTTGAGTTAAATGACACAATTACAAGTTATTATAGAACAACAAAGTAGATTTTAGAGCCATTGGTTTATTTGCTAAATCATTTTATTATTAGTGGCAATGACCACTGTGCTGTGCTTGAGCAATTTGTTGTACCCTGTTATTTAAAAATTGAAATGGACAATATTTTAATGTTAAAAGATCAAAGAACCAAAAAGCACCCATTTCCAATGTGGTACAGTTTTGTAGACTAGCAATCACGTCCTGTCAAGCCTTTCTGACAAACTCAGAGAATCTTTTCTTGACGATTTATTTGCGATTTTTTTTCAGCTTGCTGGTAAAACTTATTATATATGTATTTTCAGATGATGAATCAAAACTGAGGTGGTGGATCCAAATTCAAGTAAAAATGTACAAAAGCTCTAACCTTAAAATTAAATACAACTGACCTGTTCTGACCAGTTGACGCCATATCTACAGAAAGCTGCGAAATGTTCACAATTATTCCAGAGAACATTGTATCCTATCTCCCCGAGCTTACTCAGCGCTTCTCTTACAATCTCGTGGGCTGGTTTGGGTCTTCAATGAAAAAGAAATCATGTTTTCTTCCTAACCCCCCAAAAAGCAAAAAGCTTAAAATCGTGAAATTCAATTTATAGAAAAACATACCTGCATTTCTTGTCTTTAGTGTTGTTGATTTCGACTTTGGAGTCAAAAACCACTTTCCAGAAGTTTTCTTTCTTTACAACGGCTTTGTTAAACGTTTTCCCGCAGATCGTGAACACGTGATTGGACTTCAAGGTACCATTGATTCCGTCATTATCGATACCACCAAGATGTACCACCTCCTCGTTACCTAAAAATATTAAATTATTAGGTAATAAAGTTTTGTAGATTTTAATCTAATTCCTCGAAATTTTCATTTGTAACCATAGTCGAACACATTTTTCTTTAAAACATTTTTTTTCATCTAATCACAGACTCGTATTAGATTTCTAATTAAGTTAATTAATCAATATATGTAAAGAAAACCTTTACCAATATAGACAGCCCAATGGGAGTACCATCCACGGTTGAATTCTAATAAATCCCCCGCACGTGCTCGGCGTATAACACTCCTATTGTGTGAGTGGTAGGTACTCGCTGCCATGACGGACAGACCTCGTTATTGTTGACAAACAAGCCAAAGATCACAATTTTCCAACAGGAAAAACACATAATATATAATAGAAATACGGAAATTTTTAACCAAATTGAAAGACTATTTACAATATACAGCTCAACGCACTTTTTAAGCTCACATGGTTTTTCGCACAAATTAAAGTCACATTGATTTTAATCAAAATTGTGTAACGAGGCAACAAATATATTTTATAAGTGATTTCTAACTTACTTTTAAGTTTATTTCACTAATTTAAGATATAATTCACAGATAATTATTAGTAGGATTTTGATATTCTCTTGGCTGATTGATTGTGATAGTTCACAAATGGTTTTTCGTGGTTTCTCGTCAAATGAAGCCAACTATGTTCTCGTTCTTTGTAAAGCAGTTCTTTGCCTTGCATTGACTCAAAAACAGAGCAAAGCATATAACTTTTGTTGTTTTTTTTGTACAATAACATGACTCTATGTAATAGTAAGATCATATGAAGAGAAATCTTCGTCATGAAGAATGGGCGGACCGGCGCCCATTCTTCTTGACGAAGATTTCTCTTCATATGTTCTTACTGACTTAGAACAGAACCTCAGCCAATCAAATGAATGGATTGAAAATAAACTCCTCCCACAGCTGTGTCATATATATGGCTCAACTTGACCGCTCATTATACATATCGAGCACGCAATCAATATCGAACACATGCGGTTTCAGAATGGACTGTCCAACCATTCAGGTTAGCACGGGATTATTTGAAATAGCTTGATTTACTGGGGGAATGGTATGGTGAAGAGGTACTTGGACACAGATTTGAAGTCAATATTTTCTCTGTAATATTACGACTTACATATTTTAATAGCATTTCACACAAAAATTAATTAAAAATCTTATTTCATTTAAAAGTTATTAAAACTTCAAATGTTTTGGCGGGTTTGATTGACATATCCTTGCACTTTCACAAATTTTAACCTTATTCTTAATCCTTAGGAAAAGTTGCAATCTTGTTGTGTATTAATGAGAAATATGAAAACTTTTATCCAGAAAGATAATTTTATTCAGAGTAGAAATGTTAGAAAGCAAAATTCCTTCACAAGTATCGTCATTCCGAACTAAGAGTTGCGTACAGAGTTTAGAAAATCGAGCACACTCGTGTTATGTACAAGGGCACGAGTTCTGTTATTGTTGATGTTTACAATTCACTGGGTGCGTTCAATCGACACAGTCTGCTTACCACAACTGCACGGACTGACAATATATTGTGTTTGTTTTGCTTTCGAACATATCTACTCTGAATTTTCAGGATTATAGTATTAATATTTTTCATTTATACACAACGAGATTGCCACTTTCCCTAAGGATTAAAGCGGCAATACGGCTGCAAATCGTGTGCATTTTCATTCAAATTTACCCAATATAACATTCAGGAATAAGGTAAAAAGTTGAAGTAAGCATTTGAGAAAAATAAATATTCTCTCCTCATGTAAAATTAACGTAATTAAAATCTGCCGGAAAATCAAGGGTCGTACAACTTAGTTCTGTTTATTTGTACCACGTGAATTCTAAAATGGCACGTGCATACAATGTAGGGTTTACAATTATAATGGAATATTAAGTAAAAGCAATTCTGAAAATCAAAATATCTTAACTCTCCGGTAAATTAATAATTGTTAACATATTAGTCTTCATTCAGACGAATTTAACATGATTAAGTACAAATGTTGACGTTTTGTGTATTGGGGTGCAGGAAAGGAAAATCCACTAAATTATACGTCATCGCGGCAAAATGTCAAACAAAATATCTTTCTGCAATTCCAATACAATTTGCTTTCCAAATGGCAATAATTTTTATATGTCATAAGTGCATTTTTACGTTGAGTTTACACTGATTTTTTTTTCTTTGAAAGCCATGGAGATACAAGAAATAATAGCATGTATCAACAAACTTGTAGGGTAGAACCTTCGCGAGCCCCACGTGAATGTCGCGGAGATCCCGTTTCTTCTTCATCCAATGATTATATTAATCTCACAACTAAATTTTTGTCAGGAAAGTTGCTTTTTAATTTCAAGCCCTATTTTTGGTTTTGTTTTTCGTTTTGGTCGACTTTGTCAATGTAGCAGGCCTACCGGGCTTCCCTCTCTTACCATGCTGTTTTGTTTATGAAAACTATACGCATGCGTGAATAGCATGGAATGTGAAACCTCGAGCACGTTGCGATGTTTATATTTATGGGCCATAAATAATTACTAATTTTAATGAAATAATCAGAATTATTTACTTATGAAATTTGTAATTTTCTGAAAGTGTATATATTTATGAGTATGAAAAAAATTCAAAATCCTACAGGAAAATTTTAACAAGTCTGTTTTTGAAGAGATGCGCCATATTGCCACTTTAAGAATAGAATTAGTTCGTGAAAGAGCAAGGATGTGTCAATCAAACCCGCCAAAAAATTTGACATTTTAATATCTTTTATATGAAATAAGATTTTTAATTAATTTTTGTGCGAAATGTTATTAAAATACATAAATCGTAATATTAAAGAGAAAATAATAACTTTAAGGTTTCGTCAAAGGTCAATATATTTAAAAAAATATTTTTACAATAGCTCCAAAACTATGTGTGGTATAAAGTCAAAACGTTTACAGTTTATAAATATACCATTGATTAATAGATAGAAAGTATTACTTGATAACAAATATTTTAAAAACGATATTTTTTTTTTAGAAAATTGTATCAGAAAATCTGCATATTTAAAGAAAAATACACCTGCTTAATTCTATCCTTTTTGTGAAAACCAACATTGTAGAAATTATATATGTTTATCATTGAAGGGAAAGTTGGACGTAAATGGTCTCTGAAAGGCTGTTATTGAAAGCATTACATGTATAAAGACAAGACCCCTATAGAATCCGCCATTTGCAAAGTACTTTCACTTTCAAGTCTTAACATTTGGACAAAATAAACAGGGAAAACAATCCAATCCCAACTTGCCCTTCTTTGACAAACATATTTTGTTTCTGCAATGATGGTTTTCACTAAGAGCATGGAATTTTAAAATTAGATGTATTTTTTTGAAAATATATGGATTTTTAAAAAGAATTTTTCTCAATTAATATTGTTCCAAGTATTGTTTTATCAAGTGATACTTTCTATCTGTTAATCAATGAAAAATTTATAAACTGTAAAAGTTTTAACTTTATACCTCACATAGATTTGAGGCTATTGTAAAAGTAAATTTTTGGACATGTTCACCTTTGACGAAACCTTAAGTTACTGAACTAACGAATACCCGTAATATCTATATTATTGAAAAATGATTGTGTTAAGATGACAAGGCCCTAGTCAGCAGGAGTGGGTATCGCTGTCTAATATCAAACAAAAATTTGATGAAAATTGTGATTAAATCTGTCTTCAAAGACAAGGTTCGTCTCTGATATACATGACGATGGTTGTATTTTCTGTATGTACCGAAATGTGAAAAAAAATAATATTCAAAAAGACGACAAAAGATTACAAGGGAAAAAGTGTAGCAAGGCCTAGAAAGTTTTAAAAATATCATTGTAAACAGCACGTGGGTTTTGAATAGTTTCTTTTTGTGTGCTGAACAAAGGCCAATGAAGACACCCATATAACTGTCAAGTGAACCAATCAGATAACGTTGAATTTTTCAAAAATTGAAGAATTCTTCACCATGAAGAATCAATTCTTCGCGAGAAATGGAAGCATTTGATTGGCTGAATAAGTAGGTTATGTTCTAAAAAGCGCAAGATGATAATAGTATTTCTCATTTGTTTGACTGCTTTTCATGTTGGTATTTTGTTAGGGTTACTTTGTGAATCTAGCATCATGAAAGATATATCCGACCGTAAAAGTAAAAGAATTTTCTTTTCAGTAGTAACAATTTACCATTTTAAAAGATTAACAATACTTTTTATCCTGTCTTTTGGCATGATTTCTTTATGCAGCATTTTTATTTTTCGGCGCTACATTTCGACAAAACCACGACAAGTACGGAAAATATGCAAAGTACTTCGAAAAATACTCATCTTTAAGATGTCAATTTAAAAAATTCAACTCAATAGTATCAAAGAAAGATGGATTATTTTAATTTGTAAATACCTATGGTGAAATCATACAGATGTAACATCCTATCATTTATAAAGTAAGTCCCATTTAGAACATCGACTTTAAAACTTTAAGATAATTAATCTAAAGAATATGTACCTCTAACATGAGATATTAAATACATACAAGCAAATTCAAAGAATTGTGGTCCCCCGCTTTCGGTGTCTTTTTAGGTGAGATGTCATTTTTTTAATGACATTTTGTGACTAATATGAACGCCCTATCATGTCATCTACTTAGAAATTACCACTGAACTCCAAGGTCAAGGTCAAAGGGTTAAAGTTCTTGTTATTCAATCAAAAGGATTACATATGTGAAGTATGAAAGCCCTAGCCCTTACCATTCAAAAGTTATGGTCAAGGTTAAAGATTTCTCATAAGTACAAAAAATCTACAAGGTCAAGGTCAAAAGATCAAGGTTGTTGGTATCAAATGAAAGGTCTTTCCACAAAGAATACATATGATAAATATGAAAGTCCTGGTATCTACTGTTCAAAATTTGTGGCCGAGGTCAAGTTTTTGAAAAGTAGGTCAAACTCGAAGGTCAAGGTCCAAGGGGCAAAGTTCTTGGTATTCAATGAAAGGTCTTCTCACAAGAATGATATATATGAAGTATGAAAGCCCTAGCCCTTACTATTCAAAAGTTATGGTAAAGGTTAAAGTTTTCTCATAAGTACAAAAATCTACAAGGTCAAGGTCAAAAGGTCAAGGTTGTTGGTATCAAATGAAAGGTCTTGCCTCAAAAAATACATATGAGAAATATAAAAGTCTTAGTATCTACCATTCAAAAGATATGGCCAAAGTAAAAGTTTGCAATTTTTGTGTAAAATTGGGTCAAACTCCAAGTTCAAGGTCAAAAGGTCAAATTTTGTGGTACCCAAAGAAAGGTCTTGTCACAAGGAATACACATATGAAATATGAAAGTCATAGCTCCACTGAATCAAAAGTTATGGGCAAGGTTAAAGTTTTTGTGACGGACGGACAGACTGACAGACTGACGGACAGACGAATGAGATTTAATGTCCCCTCGCTTTCGCGAAAGCAGGGGACAATAAGAGCTATGTCTCGTATTGAAGGTAGGAAATGTTCATTTTATTGCAAAAAGAATGTGACCTTAATTTGTGCAAAAAAATATGTGAGCTTAAAAAGTGCGTTGAACTGTATGACATCAGTTAGCTGCAAAACTGTAGCGTTATGGCTTTATATATTAGTCTTTGGTCATAAACCATAACGCTACAGTTCTGCAGCTAGATATCAGTATGATATTAATGGCATTTATTAAAAGTTGGAGAGTTCATGGCTGACAAAGGTTAAAGATTTAATGTTTCTAAGAAAATTAATTTATACACTTTACAGATTTGTCATTGAGAAAAAACAAAGGTTGTTATACCCCCCGCTTAAAAAGCGGGAGGGTATATAGTAATTGACATGTCCGTCCCTCAGTCTGTCCGTCCGTCTGTTACGCTTTGGGATACCCATCTCTTATCCTCAACTTCTCTCATACCACTGAATGAAATTTGATGAAACTTTCACAGATTCTTTTTTACATATTGCCATCGTGCACCTTCTATTTTACTTTTTAATCGGACACATATTTTAGGTATTCCAGAGCAAAACATTGACACTGCCATTTTTTTGAAGGGTACCCATCTCTTATCCGCAACTCCTCCTATACCACGGAATAAAATTTGATGATACTTTCACAGATTCTTTATTACATGATGCCATTGTGTATCTCCTATTTTACTTTTTGATCTGATACTTATTTCGGGTCTCCAAAAGCTATAATCATATAGGAGGCAGGGGGTATCAATAAGTGAGCTCATTGCTCACAGTACCTCACGTTTATTTTGTGAGAGAAAGAACTGATCTAGTAATATCACCATAAGCCTGATATAAGTTTTTCCTATCACAGTATGAATAGCGTGTGATGTTTTTCCTCCATAAAAATGATATCTAATGTCTTATAGGGTATTATTCTGTAATACACAGCTCCAAATTATTTTACATCTGGACAATTTCCTCACTTTTAAGCCTGTTTTATTCATAACACCATTCATGTCAACGAATGGAAAGGCTTATTATTATTAATGCTTCTAACTTGTCTTTCAAGTATATACATTGAAAGTATAATAGGAGAGAATAAAAAGTATCAATAATAACACTTCGTATATTTGTCAAGGAAGAAAAACAAATCAGAAAAAAAATCTGATGAGGAATTTTTAAAGAAGTTGCTTCCATAACTGCTTAAAATTCTAGATGGTGCGTTTCTTTAATGTCGAAAATTTCACGCAAAGACAGACCCCAAAACCATAAGAGCTGGGATCGCGTGCGAAGGAAGTGTAAGCATCCAGACTTGGCAGTGGTTATAACCTTTGATCAAGTGAAGGAGTTGATCCTTACGTCGCGGACTTGAATCCCTCTGAAAAGCACTACACAGCGTGAGGGACCAGTCGTGATTGAAATAAGTCGCTATTAATAAATATGTAGTTCTTTTGCCAATCCCTAGGCACTTAGAATGGAAGTTTCTGGTCTTTCGGATCTGAACCCGCGTTACGACAGGTGTTTGTTCAATGATTCTAAGTGTCGAATAAAAGCCTTTCCTCGGTATAGTTGACGTCTGTACATGAGTGGAAAGTTCTCGAACAGGCGTAAAAAAATCATTTAGCAGTTCTTTCTCTTGAAGGCCAGTAACAAATCTTTTCCCAGTAAGGAGTAGAAAAAAACAGTAGTTTCAATTTTGTTCTTTTCATGACCGGTCAGCATGTGATGCTCACTCCTCCATGGCACCTGATCCGATGTTTTGGAGGTCCGTGTTTGCTCTGCTCCTATTTTGTATTGTTTTATGGACTTTGATATTGAATACTGTTCGTTACCTCCATATCCTTCATGATCACATGGGTAGCAGTAGATTTGGAGGGGTGAAATGCAGCGCCAATGTGAGCCACGTGAGCTCTATCATTTTGGCATCAGAATAAATTGAACTTGTAAGTACAAAGATTCATTGAATGTCCAAAAAAGGTGGACCTATTCGTGGTCGATTAACAGCAAAAGACATTAAAATCGATTTGTGTCGTTTTGAAGTGATACCTTTGACTTGCATCGAAAGAGTAAATCAAGATTAATTTGTACTCAAATCTACCAATTACAATGTAAAAGTAGGCAATATAAACGAAATTACAATGTAAACGTAAGCAATATAAACGAAAAGAACAAGGAAAAACTTGATCGATTGATTGATAGTTATAGTTCAATTCCGAGTCGGCAAATTGTCGCCCATATTTAGGCGGTAAAAATATTACATTCTGTGGCCAGTTTTAAATATTGAACGCTTTTATTAAAATACATGATATTACAATATAAATATAAAACTTTGGAAGTAAGTACTGAATATATCAAATTATCCAAATCTAACAAAATTTTAAACACTGAGTTCAAGAAGTAATTTTTCTGGATTGAAAGCTAAGGTTTAATGAAAAAAAATCTGAGATTAGAATAAATAATTGTAACTAAATGTTCATTGGGAATACAATATGATGAACATATTCCAGTTTTCAGTCTTGCTCAACCTTAGTCCTCCTTCTCACTGAACCATTCCATTAGTATACCCCTGAATATCACTGCGGCTAGTCCGACCATCAGATAACCTAAGGCATTATCTGCCTGTAGAGGAAGTTTAGTATATAATTAAACTGATATATATGTATAAATAATTTAATTTTGTTTATATTCTCGCCTCTCATTGGTTGATTTCCAAAAAGGAACGCAAAACATTTTGTATAATCTGGTTTGGTATGGGGACACGCCCCCTTGACGACCAGCTTAATCATCTTGTCCATGCAATCCCCTCATTTCCAGTCCTCGGAGTCCATGGAAAATTCAAGATTTAATAACTCTATCTTTAACTTCAAACACTCACTCGATCTTAACTCATGTAAACACACATCATGGCTGCTAGATCTATGTATCAGTTATTACCTCCCCTCGCTTCACATCACTTCCGTTACTACGGTTGTATTATTGCGCGGTAAATTTGAACTCGTAAAAAGCAACACAATTTTACATCCAAAGTTGTTTAATTATTTTAAAATTTAAATTATAAGGAATGACTCTAATTCTTGGCCATATTATCGAGTATAATCTGGTTTGGGTCAGTTTACGCTTTTTTATAATCCGCTTCGCGGATTATACTCGATAATATGGCCAAGAATTAGAGTCATTCCTTAAATAGAAAGCACAAAGAAATTCACTTTTATAAGGAAACCCAATTCCACCCCAGCCCGGGGTTTAACTCTCAACCTACGGAATCTGTCTTCTAGCAGTACAGGAACAGTGCGTTAGACCGCTCGACTTTCTAGGCAAGTTGCTTTCGATGCCGATGGCGTTCTCACAGCGCCACCCTATACTACACAGTCATTAATACATGTAGAAATGAGATACAGTGGAAAAATTTGTTCAACCGGTGGGTCTGAGGCAAAGCCCTGGCTGGGACCCAAGGGCAAAATCCCGGAAGTTCCTGGGTTTTTGTGTATTTAAGTAGTTAACCAGGCACAATAATCATGATAATAGTGGTATTGGTTAGTTAGGTAACAAAGCATGGAGTTAAAAATATTAGTCATATCATACTCTAAATGGAGGGGCCAGGACCGAAGCCCCAAAAGCTCCAAGGTTTTCGTGTATTTTGATAGTAAAATCAGCCACAAAAATAGTGGTATAGGTGAATTATGTACCAAAATATGGCGTTATTATTACTAGTCATGGCATACTTCGAAAATTTTAGGGAGGGGCGTGCGCCCCCCACCCCTTAAATCCGCCAGTGAAATATAGCCCTTTCTTTCGATCAATCCATAGATTTCTCGACTTCACAGAAAAGCCTATCGACCACGCATTTCGTACTCCGTACCTACAGACGGCTGTTATTAAGGATATATACCTGCTCGGACCACTCTACTCCGTATCTACAGAAAGCTGCAAAATGTTCACAGTTTTTCCAGAGGAGATTGTATCCGGTTTCTCCAATTCTTCTTATGGCTTCTTCAACTATTCTACTTGCTGGGCGTGGCCTATAGTTTCATTTTACAAATTATTCAGTTTTTGGTTGTATTACAGGGTAAATTTTTTCTTGTGAATGTGAAATTCATGTATATGAGAATAATCACATGTTTATTAAATCGTGCAAATGACTCTTTTTTAGAAACAAAATTACGAAATATTTATTAACATGAACTATCACTTTTACTGTACAGTGCAAAAAGAACAAGAATACAATTCGTTGCGCTATTTTTTGAAACCAAGTTCTTAAAAGCCTTATAAACTTTACTGGAAAGATGATTATGACTTATTTTGCTGGGAACCTGTATTTCCTGTCCTTGTCGTTGTTTATTTTGGCCTTGGAATCCTTAACCACTTTCCAGAAGTCTTCCCTTTTGATCATAGCCTTATTGTAAGTCTTTCCGCTGATGGAGAAGAAATGGGAAGGGTTTGAGTTTCCATCGATTCCATCATCATCATCGATACCAGCTAAATGTACAACCTCTTCGTCCCCTGTTGATTTTTGTGAAAGAAGAATATACTGTTATCTACATTAACTTTTATTTAGCTCTTCTAGCGAGTCAAATTTTTTAATGAACTTTATATATACAAGGGCCCTGATCTGGAATAATAAATATATATTCTATTCTATTCTCGTATATTGTCTTTCATTGTCAGAGACAATTTTCATTTTTATGTTTCATGTGTTTTCCAACCTAAGCATAATGTGAAAGAAACTAACAAAAAAAGAAACAATACTTCATACAGAAGAAAAAATACGTAGGACCTATAATCGATTTCAATAGAATGATTTTCTACTACTAGTATTGATAATGAAAATTCATTTTCATAGTATTTTATATGATTTTTTTTTTTAATTTGCAAAGCATGCTAAGACAACGATACCTATCAGAATTTTTTAATTAAAAATAATATGTAATTGAAATGAAAAAGAAATCCATGAACATTACCCACATAGACAGCCCAGTGTGAGTACACTCTCCCTCGGGGGAATTCCAGTAAATCCCCCGCTCGTGCTTTATTTAGATTGATTGATTGATTGTTGTTTTTTTACGCCGAGTCGGCATGCTTTATTTAGAACATTCCAGTTATGTAAGCAGTTCATGACTATGTACCCAAATTACCGATTCTAAAAAAGAACAAATATAAGTAGTATAAGGGGCCTAGATAGGCGGGTCAATATCTAGGACATGGGCCCTGGGGGGATAGGTGGGTCAACTGAGTGCAGCCCCTGGAGGGGATAGGCGGGTCAAGGGAGTGCAGCCCCTGTGGGGGATAGGTGGGTCAAGAGAGTGCAGCCCCTGGGGGGGGATAGCCGGGTCAATTCAGTACGTATAGCCCCCGAAATATAGGGTGTGTTTACACTATGTTTACATGATACACTACGCTGCTACTACGATTCACAACGCTGCTACTACGATTTTGGCAGCGATTAAAGTTTGTTTAGGGCCGTGTGCAAAAAATATGCTTACCTATGCATTGTGACGTCATACACTTGTAAAATTAAAGTTTCATTTTCACTTTTGTTTCTAAGAAGTGAACTTACATTTTCAGAAAATGTAGGACTATCTTTTGTTTTTTCTCTCTTTTACTATGATGATTTTCCTGCTGTGAAGCTTTTCTTGTTTAAAGCTCAATTTCTCTATGACCACTGAAGTAAACATCCTGATCAGTGATGCATTCTTGCCATGTGAATGTTGAGACCGCGTTCATTTTTGAAATCTCCTTTCTGACAGACATATTCCACAGGTAAGTTTGTCTTATTTTTGTTTACATTTCCTATGAAGTTTATCTTTGCATTTAATCATAATTATCATATGTAAAGTTCTGTTTTGAATTTAAATACTGTATTTATCCTCATTTCATGTGATTTACAGTTGTATAA
>NW_026941219.1:0-129787 GCF_032062105.1 Saccostrea cuccullata
CACACATTCTTTTACATCTGTATCATATTTGGATGTTAAGCTGACTATGTAAAGATAAATTCAACTAACAACTAAACTAGATGGAAAACTAGATGATTTATGTGGCCATGTTCCATTATCATCTGCGTTTGATGATTATGCGGCACCGATTTCATTAAAGAGAAAATATTTGTTTAAGTTTTTTCCTTAAGCAGTCAGAGTAAATCTTCTTTCTCCCGATGGTCAACTTTGAAATTTACTACGTAAAATATCAATTTGCACTTTTTGTTACCATAGCAATACCAAATATCGGTTATTTTTCTAGTTGTAAATTTGGCGAATATGTAATATAAGATCTATAATCTCATGATAAAGAAATGATCCTTGTTCTATTTTTTCCACAAAGATACTGAAATAAGCAGTCTGTTTTTAAAATTATAGAAAAAAAATCAAATTTAAGATTCTGGCCAAGGGTTATATGAAATGATATTGAAAATCATATCTTGAAAAATATATATCTTCAACTAAGTTTGAAATTTGAAGTATTAAGCATATTATGCAAATGTGCAAATACAAACAAGGAATATTTTCTCTTGATTGAGCAGATAAGCTACAACCACAATAACAGTTATAATAATGATAATAATAATAATTCTTTAAAATTACTTACTTTCAAGATGTCCCATGTCAATAACAAAGGTCAAGATTACAGCTGCTGACAAAGAATACATATTTATCAAAGTAACATTGGCTACTACAACCTGTTTGAAAATTAATGTAAGAGTGCAATGGAGAGTAGAAAAATACTACAGGATGAATTGAAATGAATGCTGAAAATATGCATAATGATGCTTTGATTGCTTTTCGTCTTCTTCCTTAAATTCAAAGACGCGGAAGTGTGAAAAAGATAAGAGAGAGATAGAACAAGAAAAAGAGAGTACAAAATATATCCTTTATCAATTTTTATTTTGACTATTATACCATTATACTCTCATCATTATATTATTATTATTAAGTACCTTTTCCGCGTGGCATTAATTTATGCTATGCACTTGGGCACTGCAGATAATCCGCGGAGATTTGTCCAAGCGTACTAATATAAATGTAAGGCATATAGTGACAGTTAAGATAATCAGCGTAATTTTCTACCCGCGGATTAAACAGAAAATGAGATTCCACGGAAAAAGTATGTCTAAAGTATTTCAAAATACTTGAAATTTGAAAACATGGAACACATAAATATGTTTTTGTATTATTAATCTTATAGTTTTGTATGACCTCTGCTGTCTGCAATTATATGAGCACATATATAATATCTATATCATAATATCTATAAGTAATCTAATGTTCAGATTTTTAGGGAGGGAGAAAGGAATTATAGCCCTGAATCAATCTTCTATGTCTCAAAGAACAAGTAAAGATAAAGATCATCTCGTCTGTTTGACATGTGAAAAAGAAAAAGTTCTTAATATTTAGAGAATGATGTGGTGTGATTTAATGGATTTGCTGTATGAAACATTATTACTTAGGTTATTTGAAATGACATCGACAAAATCCTTTGCTTCATATGATAAATACATATTCAATTATCACTTCCTGAATAAAAAATGATATTGTTCCTCAAGATTAGCTATGCGTGAATGCTTGCTTCTACAGTGAACATTTACATAATTTAATTAAAAACAGGAAAGTTCATTTATAATAATATCTCGTTACAAAGAGTAAATTATTCATCTCCTCAAAAACATTTGCTATTCTGAGTTGCATACATGTAGTTCCGCTGAACTGCGTTTAAGATATTAAGATAATTAAAATTACTATTTTCTTCCTCAAGCCTGTCCTCTTAAAAATTAACAAGCATGAAAAATGGATAATTGTTGTAAGAAAGCCCCTAAAATTTTCTCTGAAGACTTTATCATTATGGCATTAGGTAGGTTTGAATGAAGGGTCATTCTAAAGTCATGTCTTCAATCATAATTTTTTTCAATTATAACCAATCAAATTTTTTGTAATAGCAGGTCTGCTTACATGAAAATATTTAAGGAATCACTGTCTAGTTTTGAGAGTATGCCAGGGTATCAACAATAGTGGGAAACATGGGATAATTTGCATAACGGGCGAAGCCCGTTATGCTGAAATTATCCCATGTTTCCCACTATTGTTGATGTCCCTGGCATACTCTCAAAACTAGACAGTGATTTCTTATATTTCCATTTCATTATAAAAAAAAATTGTAGATTTAGACTTTTAAAATGTAGACATAGACTATATTCACAAGGACTTCCATGCCAATTTCAATAGTCCTCGCCCACTGACGTCAAACACATAGGCAGCCGCACGAGATTTACATGCATATTTGGCATCCTTAGCGTCAGACACAGAGACAGATGCGCACGAGATTTACATGCGTATTAGGCCTCATTAGCTCCTGACCTATCGACCTGCCTAATTTACATTCCGGCAGAATTATCAAGAAATAAACTCCGAAAACTTTCAAAGAGTTATCACAGAGAAAAAAATTAGAAATGGAAATATTATTTAGTGTCATACCTATTACATTCACTATACTGTAAAACCACCAATTTTCTTTGGGTTTTAATGTTCGTTGTTTTCGGGATATGACGAAAACACGAAATGGCAAATGTTTTATACATAACTACTCCACAAATCTTCATCCACGAATTCAAATACCCAAGATTTTTACCCAAACCACAAAAATTAACCCCATAACAATAAGTGATTTTATAGTTAAACAAGAGGCCCCTGGGCCTTATAGGTCACCTGAGCATTATTCAACAACTTCCCAGTGACTGAATTTGATCCATGTTTTAAGCCAGATGCTATAGCATTTACAATTTGGTCATCAGAACTATACACTTAGCAGTTCCTAGTTTGGTTACTTTATACCCATAGGCAGGGTAGGGGAACAAAAAATGCATTTCAACTAATCAGTAATATTCAGCAATAATCAGTAGTGCCGCTACCACACATGAACCCTTGACTCTTAGGCCTAGATCCACACATTGCACTATTTTTAGAAAGGCATACCTGCTTCTCAAAAATATTTGATTAATACCAAGGAGCACATTTCAAACAATTCATTCATTTTCAGTACATAAGAACAGCCTCCTCCTCCCCCCCCCCCCCCCACTATGGTACAACTGACCCTGGGGCCTTGAAATTTACAATTCTTGAAGATTAGGGACTGCTCATAACTATATAGGTAATTCACCTAGGAGAAAAGAAGAAAATATTCAAAGATTTAATGTTTTTTCACTATACATGTATAATCAATACAGCCCCGCCCTAACACCAGAATCCCTAACCCTGGGGCCATAAAATTCACAATTTTGGCAGAGGCACTTTTGCTCATCATAACTATGTACTTACTTAGTTTATTTAATACCCAGGAGTAAAGAAGAAGATTTTCAAAGAATTCATGTATTTCCTCTATATAATCAATAGAGCCCCACCCTGACACCAGAAACCCTGACCCTGGGGCCATAAAATTCACAATTTTGGTAGTGGCACTCTTGCTCATCATAACTATGTACTTAGTTAGTTTATATAAAACCTAGGAGCAGAGAAGAAGATTTTCAAAGAATTCATGTATTTTCACTATATAATCAATAGAGCCACGCCCTAAAACCAGAACCCCTGACCCTGGGGCCATAAAATTCACAATTTTGGTAGAGGCACTCTTGCTCATCATAACTATATACTTAGTTAAATAATATAAAATCTAGGAGCAGAGAAGAAGATTTTCAAAGAATTCATGTATTTTCACTACATAATCAATAGAGCCCCGCCCTAACACCAGAACCCCTGACCCTGGGGCCATAAAATTCACAATTTTGGTAGAGGCACTCTTGCTCATCATAACTATGTACTTAGTTAGTTTATTTAATACCCAGGAGTAAAGAAGAAGATTTTCAAAGAATTCATGTATTTCCTATATATAATTAATAGAGCCCCGCCCTGACACCAGAATCCCTGACCCTGGGGCCATAAAATTCACAATTTTGGTAGAGGCACACTTACTCATCATAACTATGTACTTAGTTAGTTTATTTAATACCCAGGAGCAGAGAAGACGATTTTCAAAGAAATAATGCATTTTCACTATATACTTATTTAGCCCCGCCCTAGTACAAGAACCCCTGACCCCAGGGCCATGAATTTCACAATTTTGGTAAAGGACTCAATGCTGATTACAATCATGCAAACAGTTTGACTGCTTGATGTCCAGGAGTAAAGAAGAAGATTTTTGAAGATTGCATTAATTTTAGTGGTTTTGGCCCCACCCCCCAGGCCCCAGGGGGGCAGGGATCATGAAATTCACAATTTTTGTTCCCCTTCACCCATAGATGCTTTGTGCCAAATTTGGTTGAAATTGGTTCAGTGGTTGCAGAGAAGAAGCTGAAAATGTTCAAAAGTTTACGACCGATTGACGACGAACGACGAACGACGTACGACGAACGACGGACGACGACGGACAAAAACAGATAGCAATAGGTCACCTGAGTGACTCAGGTGACCTAAAAAACAATAAGAGCTTCTTACGAAAGTAAAAATTGCTTGTATAGTAAAAGAAATACAATTAGATTTATTATCTTAGAAATGACTTTAAAAGCTACATGTACCCAAGTTATATGGTGTAATCTTAGTTAGATCATTTTACGCGTTATGAACCGATAATTTAATTTTCTTCCATGAAGTTAAGTAAAAAAGACTTCAACATCAAATATGACATTAAAATATACACAATAAAATTGTAAGGTCAATGATATGTTTTTAAGGCAATATAGACTTATATATCAGCCAATCAAAAAGTGTGTAACAACCGAAATAACATGTAACTTATTTTAATTTTTCTTTTCCATAAATTTTTTCTTCATTTTGTGACTTAGTATAACAATTTGAAAGCCACAAACAAAAGTTTAGAAAAATTAATGTTTACACAAAATTCAAGGAGTAAAATTTACAAATTGAAGGTCTCAAATTATTTTTCTTCCTCGTAAAAGAAATTATAATTATTTTCTTTTTCTTGTCATTTTATCTCTGTTATCACAAGGTCCGACCCCCAAACTGAAGTATTAAGGTTGTTTCCATATATCTATTATATTCCCCCTACAGTTATATACGAAACACTTTGTTTGCTTCACATTTCACTTGATTTGTTAAAACGTATTGTGTTCATATTTTTATTAATCTTTTGTTTTATCTTACGATAAATGAAAGCAATATCATTACAAATAACTTATTATGATATTTACTAACAGTATATCTTATAAAGACTGAATACAGTGTCAAACTTTCGAAACCTTGGTTATTTAATTATCTTTGGTTAATCCTCATAAGCTAATCAAAAACTTAAAACCCCTTGTATGTTAGGTTCATAGTTTCAGAGAAAACGACTGATATATCGATTGTTTAATTCCTATATCACATTCTTTGCTTCTTGATGTAGAAGAAACAATTTACTTCCTTCCGACGATCTTTTACCAATGTTCTAAGTTTCTCATTTTCTGAACTCATATTGAAATTAATTTATATACATAATGAAATGAATAATCCACATGTTGAATATGTACACAAAAGAATTCGACATTTGCAAATTTACATAGTAGAATGCAATATAAAATTAATACATTTTTTTTAACTTAAAAAAATATATGTAAAGAGAAAAGGATAATGCACATAAGTAATACCATAGGGCAGAATGTGTCTGCATTTAGAGAGATCAATTCAATTTCTTTAAAAAGAAATATGAATGCATTTTTAAGATCCATAGAGCAGGTATTTTCTCATAAAAAAATGACAGACAATGGACAAAATATACCTATTAATATCTTAAATAAATTGAATACAGAGGTTATAGAACTTGCTGTGAAATGGTTGTGTATAAGGATACATGCTTGACGAAGTGTACAGAAAAAGAACATTAGGTATTTTTGAACTTAAATTCCGTGTTATATATGCAAAATCTGTCAACTGAAAATGATTAAAAGATAAATGGCAATTTTATTTATTGATAAATAACAATTTGAGGTATTTTTGAAAAAAGAAGCAGTGGGGTGGAACCTGCACAATAGGGCAGTAAAAGGACTTTGAAAAATGTACGTATGTTAATTGTATTTTGAGGTAAATAAATAAAAAATCCTTCTTATTTTTATAATTGAATTTAAAAAAAAATTAAAACGTTCCCGAGAATTTTATATTTTGAAAAAAAAATTCTAATTATCAGAGAATCATACTATCTTTATTTTAAATTTTCTTGTCAAACAACGTTTTCACCGTGATTAACTTGTATATTTTTTTCATAGGTTTCCTATTGTTTTTCAAGAAGATATGTTTCCTTGAAAACTGTTAAATTTATCGATAGACGAATTTCACAATCCCTTTACTATTTATGCATTACACATTAAGATATTTGAGATGTTGATATTTCTAAAGGAAAACTATTAAATTGACTTATTTCTGTTTTTAACGGAATTTGTTGATATTTTTTGTGAATCACAAATTAAAATATCAATATTCTTATTTTCATCCTTATAAACTAATTGTACATGAAAAGTACAATAGGAATTTTAAACTATAATTTTAGTATAATATATGCAAAATCTGACATCTGAAAATAATTGGACGATTAATGGGAATTTAAAACCTTGACAAATATGAAAACGACGTGCACATATATTTTTGAAGAGGGATGGATTGCATTAGAACGTTGCGAAAAAGAGCAGTAAATAGACTCTGAAGAAATTACATTGATTGTTCCAAAAACTTTCATTAATTTTTCAATCAAGGAAAAAATAAATAAAGCAGAAGAATTCTTTCAAATTCGATGTTTTTAAAGGAATTATAATAATGATTATCAGGTTTTCATTTCGACTTTAAAAGAAGCTTTTTCACTACGTCAGACGAGTCTATTCTCATAGGATCTTGATGTTTTGCAAAAGAGATGTTTGTGCAAAATCTTATTCGTGAAAAGAAGAAAGCACTTGCTGTTGCCTTCAACTCGACATTTAGATATATAATATATCGACGACGTATTGTCAATTAGCAATGATACGTTTCATTCCTACGTTATACGATATATCTTGGTGAGCTTGAGATAAAAAGATACCACAGAGTTTGAAACATCTGTTTTATAATTGGATATTTCAATTGATAAAGAAATTAATGGTAATCTAAAAAACAAGATATATGATAAACTTGATGACTTTAACTTTTCTATCGTCAACTTTCCTTATTTATGCAGCAATATACCTTCATCACCTGCATACGGAGTGTATATATATATCAGTTGATTCGATACGCAAGAACATGCTCTACGTATGAACAATTTCGAAAACAAGGTAAATTATTGACAACCAAGTTGATAAAACAAGAATATCAGCAGTCTCGTTTAAAGTCATCATTTCGTAAGCTCTTTGGTCTATTTGGTGACCTTGTCAGCAAATACTATTTATTATTGAGTCAGATGCTAACGACTTAATTCATACTAATTGTTAGTCCATTCTTTATACACTGATGTGACGACGGATTTTCCCGTTATTTCCCGATCATGACAAGGAGCACACGGCAGGTGTGACCGGTGGATGCTCACTCCTCCATGGCACCTGATCCCACCTCTGATGTATTGGGGATCCGTGTTTGCTCTCCTCCTGCATCATAACATTGACATTTATTCGAATAAAGATCTGCCCGCTAATACAATTTAGAAGACTAACATGTACAGGTACATTAAATATTTCACCCGAACCTTTATTTCTCTATGTCGTTAGTATTTAGATAACTGTTAAAAAAACAAAAATTGATTACAACGCATCATTTTTAAGGATGGTAAAAGGAGGCGGGGCCTAATTTATACGGGAAAAGTTTACTGTGACGTCACAGAAAAATATGACTTTTATGTATTCCTCATAATACAATAAAATAAAATGATTTGCAACTTTAAACTTTGTAGCATGATAAACAGCAATGAAACTTATAAATGCATTAAAACAAGTTACTAGTTAAATCCCATACAACTGTTTCTAAACAAATCACTGATCTCGATGAACTTGCCAATCATGACATCATTTTGGTATTTTATAATAGCAAAAAATGCGTTTTATTATAAAACAAAATATTGTGTTTAGGTTTTAAATAGGCTATTAACACCAATGTATCTCATTTGTTTATATGTAGTGCGATTATTCATTAACTATCGAGAAGATGCATTTAAAAATTTTTGTCATGTTCCTATGTTCAGGTTAGGTATATTTCATATCGAGGTGCCTCATTTAATCGTTCTTTTGCAAGGACATTCACTAAATAAATCTTAACATTTTTTAAATAGAAATAAAGGACATGTCCCTTAACTTGAAAATGCTGCTGCTTTCGTTTAATCAAGAGACTGACTTTTTAAGAAAACAAAATATTTGGTAAAAGTCAAACGTATTTCAACATGGACCTAACTACTTGAAATTTTAACTATTAAAACGCGAATTCTATTCAAAGTAGCAGCACTTTCCAGAAAGAACAAAGTATACAGAAACGATTAACAGCTTGAATTTTTGATTTCAAATAGGTTACGCCTTTACGACATCAGAATTTGTATATGACCTTCTACATTCAGTAGACGTGCTATGCATTCATCACGTGACTGTTCATCGATGGGACCAAACTTCATACAGTACAGAGTAGGTTATACTATGCTATTTCCATACGTATTTAAGTTCTGTTGCTATAAAACAGCTGAATTAAAATAAATTCATTTTTTTTTAAAAAATCACCATTTTTGCACTTCTATTTTCCGCTGATTTCTCATAGTAAGCCTTAACAGTGCTGCGAAGTTTCTTAAGAAAAACTTCTTTCGCAAGTGAGTTAAGGCTACATATGGAGCTTTCTATGCAAAATATCCTATTAAATTCCATAATTACTCTTCCCACCGCACAGAAAATGCTAAGACTTTTTTAAAATACTTTCTTGGTAGCCACGACATGCGATTGCAGTACACATTATGACGTCATATTATGACGTTATCGAGCTCTACTACACAAGTTTATAAGAAACATCAACAAAATTGCTTCGGTGCAAGGGCATACTTTCCTTTGTTTTACAGAAACAAAGTAGAAAAAGACGCAGGATATTCCAAGGATTATTGCTGCACCAATGTCGGCACTGGAATTGTTTAGTTACTTTTTATGCTGTTTTAAGTCTAAACAGGGTAAAAGTTCACAGTCCAGTGTGAGTTTCTTAAAACTTTTATCGATTGAGAAAGTGCATAGGATTTGTGCATCCATTTGATTAATTTTAAGAATATTTTCCTTAATATTATACATTGTTTATTTTAAATTAGATATGATATTGCCTTGCGCCGACGTGATTTTGTTGATGTTATTGCCTTGAATGGGAGAGAACAATAACGTCATAATATGACGTCATAATGTGCACTTGCATTAATAAACTGGATACTAAGTATGTTTAAGAAAATCAATTTGAACTTTCTCTGTGCATAAAATATTCCACTTCTTAATTTTCATTACCTCATTTGCATAGAAATATCCATATTTAGCCTTAACTCACTTGCATTGAATCCAAAAGACGGCATTTAGAAAAGTTTTTATCTCCAAATACAAAAGAACAATTCATATGATTCTTGAGGCATGATAAAACAGAATAGGATCTTTCTTTGAGATGTCTTGGGCTGCGTACAGATCATGATCAAGTAAATATGAGTCTTGTTTTACCCCTAACCATCTCATATATATGGAAGGGAAGTCAGAATTCCTTCAGAATTCATAATTTGTAAAATCGTTTTTCTAAGATGCCTCTTTGAATCTTGTATGTACAAAAACCAAAGAACAAGTTGCAACAATCTTAGTAAAGAACCAAAAACGCATACTTAGTCCCCACAGTAGAACAGAGGGCATAGTTCCATGATTAAATGGACACCAGATAAACCATTATTCAATATAATACTTTAAAGAGTTAATCTGACGAAATTGATTACATATTACATATTACATATAAGCATATGTTTCAATTAATTACAACAAACATAATATACCTAAAAGGCATCCACGTAATAGACGATAAACACATTAAAATGTGGTCTCAGACAAATACATTCATTACATATATTGGTCAACTACAAAAGTGATAAGTAAACACTGGAGTGGAAAAATGCGATCGCTTTAAAAAAAATTACAATGATAACGAAGATGCCTATCAGCTATTTGAGGAAACTTAATTCAAGGGGCCCTCAATGGGGTGTTTCTTAGCAAACCCCGCCAGGTAGGCTATCTTTGATTTTCACCCCTCAGAGAAGACCATTGATTAAAATATTAGTAGAATGATAAACAAACCAACATATGTTAAGAAATATACATTGTAGGAACACCGATAGATTAAGTAGTACATGCATGTAATATGACTAAAACAAACATAATACGTCGAAATGGCCTCAAAGTACTAGAGTATAAACAAAACCAAAAAGATTTAAAACAGTCTGTCACATGTAAGGCAGAACCTTGAAAGCAAAGCATGCAGCTTGCCATTAAAACCCATGCTATGCATGTAGCTAACCATGCTATCATATAATGGAAGTATAGCCATGGTCAATTTGACTGGTTACATCACTAGGAGCCTCATAATGTCCCGATATCTCTGGGGTTCTTTCTAGTGTTGAACCATCAGATTCTTGACTCGATGTAAATTTTAAACGATTGGATCTAGGCCACCATATTCTACAAATACATACATAATTTGTATATCCATATATATATATAAGTTATGTTCATGAATGTTGATATGAACACAAAAAACAACTATTGCATAATTTTTAAAATCTCATTTTGGAGAACATTATGTATACATATACGAAAACTTTTCACCTGTATATCTTGCGAAGAAGAATTACAGTGTTATGCATGCGTTTGTTAACAAAAATGAAGACAATATAGCCAGCTATAGGTTGTAACTGTGCAGGCTCGCTTAAGCTATTTCATAGTCATCTGAACGGTGACAACAGTTGTCAATCTGTCCGTAAGGAATTGCATGTCACACCTCACATGACATGATCTGAAGGATTTTAATTAATATTGCCGACACCAACGACAAACATCCACATATCCTAAGCTGTCGACATAATTAATTATCAAGGTTGTTTTACCTGTTCCTAAACTTTAACTTTTTATTTCTTACAAATGTGTCCTATGAAAAATTAATTTGAAAATAGACGTTTATTCTTTGTTTAAACCCACCATATATTTGGTACATCCCTCTAAATATTTTTAAAATCGGTAGGAGAAGAAATTAGTGCAGAAAAAATTACAAGTTTCCTAATTTGCAGACTTGCATAAAAAATGTACTAAACTTAGCCTCGCACTTGTTGATATGGACTATTTTTCCAACCAAAACAGCTTGGCAAATGTCATTAATCAATAAGATCATCCGAATTATTTTGTGTATTATAGCACCAGTTAGAAGTCTGAAATTATTGGAATGTACCCATATTGATTATCAAATTAGCAAGTCTCCTGACAATTCTAGCAACAAAACGCTATCATCATATCAAAGTCTGGAACTAGTAACTTGTAACCTTTCTTATGTTTAAAGGACAGATGATAAAACAAAAAATGGATGCCTGGATTGGTATATATTTTTGGCCGAATTTCATTGCAAATGAAGCAAATAATAAATTTCTAGAATATAAAGAAATTGTAAACCTTCTGTGATGTTCAAAAGTCTGACAGTCTGAGCCACCTTATAAATCTATACATATATTTTTCACTTTAAATTCCATTTTTGTCCAAATTGAATAAAAAATTAAAAGCTACGCGGTGAAAGGTATTCATTTTATTCATTTAAACATGGACCAAGTTGTTATTTTCAAATTCTTTGACAAACGTTTGTTTGTATCATCTGTCCTTAACGCTGATTTTGATTTACTAATTACCTTCCTCCTTTTCTTAAAATGAATATCAAGATGAATACCGCCACCACTACTCCAGAACAGATGCTTATAACAAGTGCAACGTTGGTTTTTGATATTGAGCTTATCTTCCTCACTGGAATGAAAATCAATCAAAATGAATATTAGCACTCGTTTCCGCGTAATTTAAAATACATTTTCAAATAATAATAATAAATAAGAATAAATCTCTCTCTCTCTCTCTCTCTCTCTCTCTCTCTCTCTCTCTCGCGCGCGCGCGTTTTAATCAAATATTTGATTTTGAAATATGAAAAATCAATTCTTTGCTCTTTCTTTTAAAACTAAACGTTTGTATTAAAGAGGTTAACACATAAATGCCTTTTAATAGGCGTCCTTACTCACCGTCACACTTATATCCACTCCATTCAGATTCACAGCCATGTATACAATAGCCATCTCTTTTATCACAAGTACTGTTGATACAATTTGGACAGATACTAGTGCAAAAATTTCCATAAAATCCAATCTGGCAGGACACACACATACCAGTTTGTTTATGACAATCGGAGGGTTGACAATTTGAACTGCATCTTTTGTCACACTGGTTGCCGTAAAAGAGTTCCTTGCATCCGCTGATACACGTTCCAGTTTGGAGGCAAATGTCATCAAAGCAGCCAGGACTACACCAAAGATTACAGTTATCTCCATATCGACCCTTTTCACAACCGTTCAGACACTTGCTGGAATTAATATCACAAGTTGAATTGAGACAGAAATCTGAACATAGATTTTCACATCTCTGTCCCCAACTTCCGCTCTGGCAGCGGACACAGGATCCATTTGTCTGGTAACATTCTTGATTTAAGCAAAGTTCTGGACAAAGTCTCTCACAGTTCTTTCCCCATTTTCCTTGATGACATTTACTACATTCACCAGAATTTTGATAGCAATCTGCACAATACTCTGGACAGTCTATATGACAGTATTTTCCCCATTTCGGTTCTTTGCACCCAGCTAGACATATTCCATAATTAGTATCACATATTTCAAATAGACAATCAGGGCATGATTCTACAAAGAATTCAAACGATATCTTAAAAATTTGCTTTTGATAAAGACTAAATATATAGTTTTTGGTTTAAATAATAGTCGAATATGAATACGAACAGCCGAAGGCTTGTAAATGAAAAAGCCATAATGTTTTTTTATTTTCAATATACACAGGACACCCTGATATTAAAATTAAAACATTATTTACATAAAAAACAACTAAATAAAAAACAATGCTTTATAATTACTTACTTTGTAGATACCCTTCGTCAACCAAGGTCAATATTACAATTACTAACAACGTATGCATTTCTATCAAAGTAATAATGGTTACCCGGTCTAACAAGTTTGTGATGATATGTTGGGGTTCAATGAAAAGTAGGAAAATATTTAAAGTAGATGAGGTAAATAGAAAGTGGAAAATACGCATATTTTTATGATCAACTCTCTTAGTATATCTTGTGGATTCAAATATAAGGAAAAATGATATGATGGGGATTAGAGAGAGAGAGAGAGAGAGAGAGAGAGAGAGAGAGAGAGAGAGAGAGAGAGAGAGAGAGAGATCCTACTTCTTATCAAAAATTATTATAATATCCACAATGTTGCCGAGCAAATTATTTCAAAATAGTTGAGATCTGAAAATTAAAGTTTCATATAATCCTAGAATCGATATCTTATGGCTTTGGTATCTGTAACGATTTGCATGGTGCTTTTAACCATTTAATATATAATTAAAAACCAAAAGAAATTAATACATAATATAACTTCTATAAATTTAACAGAAGGACAAGACTATATCTGGATCAACCATTAGTGAATTAGAAATAACTCAATTTTTTTAACTATGCATGTTTCAATTGACTTGACTTGTGTATCAATATTATGGAAAAATCATCGATAACACTGCTTTATAAAATAATGGGGGATATTTAACCAGGCTTTACTTCCTGAACTAAAAAGAATAATATTTCACAATGAGTAATGTGCATTATTTCTTTTCTATAATGATACATTAACATAATTTATATCCAACGCATGAAAAATAGTGATTATAATGTCTCATTAAACAACAATCTGGCCCCGGGATCATGAAGCATCTTAAGCTAAAATCAAAATCTTTCTGTTGTACAAATATAGATATTGTAGAAGTCAAAACAGGCCAAAATCAAACTATTTTACAATCATTTTTGATGTTTTTAAAAAAGTCTTGTCATTTCCAAAATTTGTCATTTATTCAATGAATAATAAAGATGTTACAAAAATTGATAATCTTATAAAAGTTTAAGTTTTTTTTCATTATCCTAGAGACTGGACTTAACAAAATATTACTACAACCTTGGACATTTGATTCAGCAATGTTACAGGTCAGGAGAATAAATATATAAAAGACATAAAAGAGAGATTGCCGTATAATCCAGATTATATGCTCACTGATCTAAATATTTTTTTGCTCACTGACTTCTAAACAGTATTGTACAATAAAATTGTATGTTAACTTAATTTGAGCATCTGAAAAAAGGACAAGAAACGCAGTTCTTTATTTTCTCGAAAATTCCATAACCGATCTAAATGATTTTTTGCTCACTGAGTTTTAAACAGTATTGTACAATAAAACTGTATGTTATCTTAACTTTAGGATCTGAAAAAAAGGACAAGAAACGCAGTTCTTCATTTTTTCGAAAATTCCATGACTGATCTAAATAATTTTTTGCTCACTGAGTTTTAAACAGTATTGTACAATAAAACTGTATGTAAACTTAATTTTAGGATCTGAAAAAAGGACAAAAAAAACAGTTCTTCATTTTCTCGAAAATTCCATAATTTTTTTCCATGATACCGTGTATAACCGATACGCCCTTAGAAGGTACCGTCTGATTTCTCAGAATAATATACAGGTGGTACATGTATCGACAGACCTAACATATTCATGAATAAATAAAACTCACACCAAAAGAGTCAGTAAAGTCGTGAAAAGTGACCAATGTTCGAAAAGTCATTACTCAAATACTCTGTACAGTAGTATGCTTATTTCTGTCTACTTACTCTTTTCACGACGTCATTAAATAATAAATAATGGAAATAATATTCAGGAGATGTAAATATACAAATAAAGTATACAGTATTGTTTTTAAATTGATGTCAACACAAAAACTGCTGAAAAGCTCAGGATTAAATCTAACCGCTTTAGTGTTGTTTCAGATTTGCTTTGTTAGTACAACACTGAAGAGGTTAATGATGTAAACAAATGCAGAATAATAAAAAAACTGCAAAATAAGAATTACTGTAATTCCGAAGGTTTTAGAAAACGTGTTTTCGAGATTTATATTATGAAACTAAATAAGCTATAATAGAAATTAGTATCTGATCCGCTCCAAAATAAAGTTTTATTTCGACTACAAGGTATAATGTACTTAATTGTATCTTGTACCCTTCAGTAATTATGGATCTATTGACACATACCCCCGAGTGAAGCCCCTCAATTTCATCTTATATAAATGAACATGTACCTAGGATATCAGGTAGAAAAAAATCGTGGTTGACAGACCGTTTCTATAGCTTACGCAACTGACCTTCACCCAAGGAATACCTTTATAAGTAATTTTTAGGGAAATTCCCTAAATTAAAGTCTGTTAGATATAGATGAGTAAACTATACCGACACACAACATTGTATAAAACCTATTCGATTTGTTAACAAACTATGAAATTGGTGACAATATAATTATTTAAAAAAATATATGCATTGAATATTGTGAGGAGTTTTAAAATCATTTTATCAATTTACACTTTCTATGTTGAAAGACTTAAATAAACGTTTTTGAATAATCAGATTACCTGGTGGATCCCGAAATACCTACGTTAAAAATCACTGACCTAGCATTGAAGGACTTTTGTACTACTGCAGTACAACTTATCCTCCCATAGTGTTCATGTCCTTGCAGGCCAATGAGATTTCCTATAGTGCTTTGTTATAAAATTCTTAAAATGGTTATTGGATCAATTCATTTACTTATTTGTTTACTCTTTCTCTTTTATTAATTTTTGATACTGTATACATGGAAACTTTCGCCCCAGTTTTATTTCCCCCTTATCAAAAGTGAATGAATTTAAAACGGGACGAATTCAAAGAAAGTAGCATAAATTCTTAAACAGAACTTTGACTGGGCGACTTTAAAACGGGAAGAAACTGTCAGCAAGTGTAAGAGGACGAAAATAATGCTGTATACAGTAATGTCCTTTGATACCGGTTGATATTGAATTTTAGTTATGTAAAATGTGTTACTATTAATTCAATCTATTTACTGGTAAATTTATCAATAGCAAGCGTTCGACACAACAAAATACCCGTTTATATGTACACATGGAAGATATTTTAATTTATGGGACATTGTTGAATTAAATTTTATCTGAATGGTCGTCGGTACATAAACACTCTGCGTAGTTTATTGTTACGGACTCAACTCTGAAAAATATGTGTCCCACGAGGGAAGAAATCTAATTTTAGCTTCAATTTCAAAAACGTGATGTTTTTATGGAAAATCCAGAAAGTTCTTAACATTTGGGATCACCAATTTTCCCCATGAATTAAGGCAATTACTATTTTTTACACAGAGAAAAAAAAACAGTTTATTATTAGAGAAAATAACCTTTAAAGTTGTGGTTCGCAGTTTCTTTATTCCGTAATAATTCTTCATTTCAATGCATACATGCAACTCGATGTAAAAAGAATTAATATTTTCCCAGCTTGAGGAAATTTCTCCCTGCACTTTTCGTTTTCATATCAAAAAGTTTTTATTTAATTCGACTTTTATGAACTTTTATTTGTTCATATTTTTGAAAATAAATTTTAAACTTGTCACTCTCAAACAGATATATTTTGGCATTGAATATATTACGACCATATTTTGTACCTAATAAATGAATGGTCCTAAATGATTATTCATGATAACATTTTAAAGATGTTATAAAAACGTATGCACCAAAAGAATTTATAAAATATTTATTATTCTCCATGTAATTGCACCTAAAAATGAAGATACATGTCTACGCGCAGAGCATGTTTTACTAATAAAATTGTAAGAAGGAGTGTTAATTTCATACAAATCTCTTGGTGAAAATAGAGGCATAAATTCTCTTTTTATTACAACATGAAACAAAATGAATCATTTACCATATTTGCATTTTTCAATATATTGAAAATACTTTTATTAGGTTATTTTATAGAAATATTTTGAAATCTTTATCTCTGAAGTTCACAACATGGAAATTTCATGAAGTCATATTTGAATTCAGATAGAGACCTTAAACCCTGGATGAAACCTTACATAATTGCTTGATGACTCAAAGCGATTCAGTTCTATTATCAAAACCCCTGAGACTTGTTTGTCAAGTGTATTTTAGTATTCACAAGGCTTAAATGAACATTATAGCAGAAAATAAGGATTATTACACTTCTCGTGGCGTACAGGGCATAAGATTTGCCCCCCCCCCTTCCCCCCGAACTTTAGCATAAAATGTTTCACTAAACAAAATAGAAGTCCTAATCAACAACAGTAATCAACACTTCGAACGAAAATGTGATCAATTTTTTATAGAAAAAAAAACTTTCGCCACAAAAATTAGTTCCTCATTTTATGCATTTTATATCGAAATAATGGTGGGTTTTAAAATCAGAAAAGTTAAAACAAGATTGTGAGAATTTTTTACTTAGAGTATGCTGCATTTCAAAATTATTGATTTATGAAAAAAAATTCTGCTTAGAAGCTAAGGATCTAAACTTTTAAACTGAAAAAAAAAATACTTTTTAAAATTAATATGTGTCAATTTGACATCCCCATGACTTTTGTAATAAAGAAGAAATTGTATGCACCTCTCAAAAGCCATATTAACATTATTATGCACTAAAACAGCTTATATTGGAATGTTGGGAATTCTAAAGTAGTAACCTTTTTTTATTTTCTACTTTCATTTAAATCTCCCAGTCCAACCAGGTTTTCTTAAGTGTTATATTGATAGAAATGGACACTTTACTGACAATATCAATCTTGGTGTCGCTTATATATGGAGAATATCTGCTACGTAAGTACTTTCTCTAAAAAAAATTAATTAAAACGTTATTTGTTTCATCCTTGTTTACATTACCTCATTAATTTCTGGGAAAAATAATGAACACCAATTTTATAAAGTATTATCTTTCGTAAAGTAAATTTCAAAAATGTAATTGAGTTCATGACATATGACTACCGGCTACTGACTGATTTATAAAATGGAATAATTCACTTTGGGACCATGGTACTTTACTAATCCAATAAATTATAACTGACCAGAAATAATAAAGGTCTATCAAAATTTTATTTTTATACTCTTTTAGAAACGTGCCCTAATTGTAGAAATGAAGAATGTGATACAAATGGTCAGTGTCTGAATGGATGCGAAGGTTCCAGATGGGGAAATTACTGCCAGTTATCCTGTGGAAGTTATTGTGGCGCATGCAATCAAACTTCCGGTGTATGTTTCGGTTGTTCGACAGGTTATTGGGGTTCTAATTGTTTAAAACATTGTCCTGATGTTTGTCCATCCAAAAGATGTTCCCAGTCTAATGGATCCTGTCTTTATTGTTACAGAGGTCGATGGGGAAAAAGCTGCGAAAACATATGTTCCGAATTTTGTCACCACTTGTCCTGTGAGTATCATACAGGCAGGTGTTTAAATGGGTGTGAGCGAGGACGCTACGGAGATACCTGTCACCTTTGGTGTAATCCAGGTTGCTCTGGTGATTTGTGTCTGCAAAATGGATCATGCGTCAGCGGCTGCAAAGAACAATTTTATGGCCATAATTGTGAAAAAAGATGCAGTTCAAATTGTCTGCCGCCATATTGCAATAAACATACTGGTATATGTTCTGCCTGCCGAACTGGATTTTATGGTCAATTTTGCACAAACATTTGCAGCCGTAATTGTGTTAACAAAACCTGCAGTTTAAAAGAGGGCTTTTGTACTCACGGTTGTGAGAATGAGTGGACAGGAAATCAATGTGACGGTAAGTGTGAGTACATATATAAAGTCGATAATTTAGATTCTGTCGTTTTTTATTCTGTATAGTAATGAAACAAAAACGATATAGCTAAAATACTTATAATAAATATCTATGGGAGTTAGTAAACTGTTAACCAATATCGGAACCATTCTATTTCTAATCAGCAGAAATTTGTTTTAAATGGATGGATTTGATAAACATTGTTTTCCGCACCTTCGAGACTTTGTCATTCATATAGAGATAACACCATAAATTGACAAAGGCTTTCAATTTTGCGGAACTTAGGGTTATTGTTTAACATTTCAACGCTTACTTTGACACGGGACTTCAGTTTTTAAGGTGGATCTTATCCATATTTCAAAATAGCCACATTATTTCGGTATTAAAAAAACTCCTCTTTTGACAAAAACAATATTAACAACAAATGGTTTGAAAACTCCGAAAAACTTTTGAAATCAACATAATTACAAGTAATTCTATCTGTAGAAATTAATGTAATCGCTGTGCTTGGATATTAGATTTTTAGTTAGTTTTCTTATTGTGATTCATGAATATACTATGTCACACGACATCAAAATGCATCACCTGGATATATTGGTGTTTAATAACTGTGATATTTTAGATATAATTTCTTGTTTATTCTGTATGAATGCTGTGTTACCGGTATATGTAATACCATTTTGCAGTCGAAAAATAGCTCTTAATCTGAGCTTATAAGTAAATGTCAATTACCGTTAGTAAATCTTGTTAATGACCCAATTCTTAATACATTGTAATTATCATTTGATCTCTTTTCTTTAGTGGAATGAAGATTAAAACATTATCATATTGAGTTAAATCAATGTGAACAGCATGTTACTAGCGTTTACTTTATTTATTCGAGTAAATGAATAAATCTGTTTTTGAAAAATATACACAGGCAAATTAAATTAACTTTGTTTTCAGTGACCAGTGAAGTTGTCCCATCCACGATTAACGCTGCTTTAGTAATAAGCATCTGTCTTGGATTATTGTTGACGATTTTCATCCTGATACTCATTATTAAAAGATATCAAAGGTAAGGCTTATTCAATAAAATCAAGGAATCGATTACAAAAAAAATCCAGAACCAGAGCAATCAACCAAGCTTTGTCTTTTGTGTCAATCAATTTTGACAATTTGACTCCAAATTAATCTAATTACCACAGTAAGAGTAATCCTTAGATAAATTTAAAGTTGTACATTTAATTAACAAACATATTATTTATAGCTGAAGTCACTACTTTTTCATATTGTTCTGCATAAGTCGGTAAAATGTAAGAGATATCTATCTGGTTTACCAAATTAAAGAGAGCAATGAAAAGAATACCGACATGATACTCATCATATTCATTGTATATGATACAGAAGATTTATTTTCCATTTTAAAGGAAATGTTTGCCAAGATTCTGTTGCCCAACAACTGCGTCAAATCCTTACACACAAGACGTTTGTGAAACCTGTCGTGACAAGAACATATCTACAATTTCTAACGCTGAAGGTCCAGATAGACCACAGAGCTTTGCTTCCAGCAGCAGCAGCTACGCCAACGCATCACCTGTAGGCTATAATGTATCATATCAGACGGAGGACGATCAGAATTATGATACGTTGACCGAAGGACCGTAGCAAAACATAACTGACAAAATTCTTCTTAGTTGAGGCAGTGATTATGAAATATATAATGCCTTTCAGAATGAAAGTGATTAATATGTCGATAGGTTCTTTACAATGAGTACTTTTGAACATGCATATGATCACATTTATAATAAATAACACGTATCCTACCAATCTTACTAAATAATCTTAAACGTGATACTCAAACGTATACATGTTTTTTAGAATCTATATTGATTTTTGAATATTTGTAAGTAATCATTTATTATAGTGACATTGTGCATTTTAGACATTTCATTATACATTGAAACAAAGTACAACAAACTGAATCTGCACCCGGCCCATTGGACCTATAAATCACTTTTTTCATTTAAATACATATATATAAATTTACACATGCAGAAGATTCTTTCTATGGTTAAATACTGTATGTACAAATTTTGCTAAGTTTATCTTGTAATTTTGATTTAGAACTTTGAACAAATAATCATTATCATTACTATTTGGGTTTTGTACACGCTATCAAAATATTTTTTCCTAACATTATTATACAATGACAGTCTAATAAGAAATGTTTTTCGTCTTATGAAAACACACGTTCTTTCACTTAAGGGTTCATTTATATCGAATAAATACACTGAACTGTGCCAAGGCTATCGTTCGTTTTTTGAAATATTAGATACAACATATGGTTCGGTTTCACAATTAACTTTGAAGGAAATATATGTCCTTAATTTTGGTGATGATTGTATTTTCATTTTCCATTCATTTTCAGCATATTTACATGTGTTCGGTATTTACTATTTGCTGGTTTTGAAAGAGACTGCTACTGTTGAGACTATCAAAAATAAATTTGTGAACACCACACACCCTGCATATTATAATCCCAAATGAAAACTTTTTTCGTTAATGTTTTTTCCAACTGAAGAATTCGGTTCCAAAGGCGAAATATATTCAGCCAACGTCGCTGTGTTAGCCATCCAACTTCGCTGTTAAGGGCAAATAAAGGGGTAAATGAACCCCAGAAAATAACGGATTGCACGATTGCTTTGTTTTACTCGATGCATGTCCTTTCGGTGCTTTAAAAAATCTTTGATAGGAAGCCAGTATTTTTAACCCCCCCCCCCCCCCAAAAAAAAAATGTTGTTGTTGGATTTTCCATAAATCATACTAAAGATAAAATTTGAATAAATTTATGGAACAATTCTTAAGGAATTTACTACGATAAACTTATACATTAAAAATAAAGAATTTTTATGTTCACAATGCAATTCAGATAAGATTTAACTTCAATGGAGCGTCTGCCTGGTATTTGTGATTTATAAGCATACATATTTATGATAAACCTGTTCTACAGGTAAAACATGCATTTACTCAGAAAGAAGGGGCTTAATGCACTTAAGGGATCTATTATCGCAATTTCTTTCTCAACCAGTTTAGAAACTTTTTTTGCTTAAATTATGACTTATTATTTTCTTTCCAGATACTTAAAAATTCGAAAAATAAATATTATATCCGCAATGCAATTCAAGAACTAATTGACTAGAAATAACACATGAATATCTGTACATATGTTTTCATTCATTTTGTATTTTAATCATTTTTGATAATGTGATAAACTTTTCATCTGAGGAAATCTACAGAGTTTGAAAGTTTTTTGTGCCAGAAAGTATGGTTTGGAATCAGCCATCACAATGATAGATTCGGTAGTTTAACATGATAGGTCGACATTTGAAACCTCTCGAGTTACTTGTAAGAAGAAATGTTTCATTTAAACAAAATTATATAGAAAAAAAGAGCAATAAAATTGAGTGCAAAAGATTTAAACCAGAAACGTCAAAGTATCAAAAATCAGCGCGAAGGAGATAATCGTTCATTTCAAAATAAATTTCTAAAATTGATCACATTGTTTTGAAAATATATTGTTTCATGTTTAAGACGTTAATACATTGGAAAAGTGTCATAAGTAATATTCCAAAGCATACTAAGAAGGGCAAAGACCCCCCCCCCTTCCTCATCTAGCTCCTCATTTCTTTTTAAGCTTGTATGATAAAGAGAAAGATTGAAAAATATAATTTTTTATGTTATAAATTTCTTACATCTAAATACTAGTATATAAAACAAAGAAGCAAATTTAATTTAAATATTTGATTTATTCAAAATCAAGAAGAGATTTCCTTCTAAATAAATTCTTTTTCAAAAATATATTCCAATATTGCTTGCACATACAATTAAGGATTTATAAATGTGTTTCTTCTCTTTTAAGTTAACTTAGATATGTTTTACATTATATCTTTCATATGAACAATGAAATGATATTGATTATTTTTCCATGGTGGGGATTAAATGTAATTCAAACGTAAGGAAAATATCAAGTTGTCACAGAAATATTAACCGAGTAAGAAATAAACAGTATCATATGTTGTCCATTCGTCAGCCTTGTACCATTATCAATTGTTAAACGGTGCTTTCATTTTATCTAGTATGTAAATTGCAAGTACATGTAAGTATGTCAGATATTAAAAAAATATCAATTGAAATCTTTAGAAAATAACAAATATGAATTAAAAAATTTTGTTAAACAAACCAACATTAAAAAATTCTTATTGTTAAATATATATATTGTTTTTACTATTTTTACATTAACATATACCTTTAAGAACGTTGCATTCGAATTTAGAATGGTCATCCGCGTGGTGCAATGGTTAGAGTGTGTACTTTAGAGTCGCGAAGTTACGTAGCAGTTTTGAATCCCATTTTGGAATATGGAGACCGGTCCTTCAGATGAGACCTATAAACCGGGGTCCCGTGTCGCAGTAGGTACTGGAACGAAAAAGATCAGTCACTACTTTATGTCCCCGATTGCCGAGCATAGGACAAAATTTGTAGCTCTTCACTGGCAAGTCGTGATGTCTTCATATGAGTGAAAATTTTTCAAGAGGAATGTTAGCATACACATCAATCAAATCTATAATGAACTTATTTCGTATCTAAAATTTTCAACTAAAATAGAATCTGTGAAAGTACGTTATTGAAAGATGAAAATATTTTACCTCTAAAATTTTCTTTCTATTTTGTGACTTATGGTAATTTAATACTGCATTATTTATAAAAGACTAAAAAAACCCACAGTTTCAGTTCATATTCCGAACGAATATTTCCATGCATATTTAATCACAAAATCCCAAGTCTATCGCGGCACATTCATTATAGCAGCGTAATGGTGCAGTACTTCATATTCCACGTTTTCAGAAAACCAATTCTTTGATGACCCAGCTCTTTGTGGAAATCTCGATATCTGAGCTATCTGCCACTGAGAATGGTGAGGTTGAACTTCGCCTATAACTCCATCAATACTCATATCATTTGGCTGTTTAAATGTATTCATCGATGCAGACTCTAAATACAATATAAAGAGAAAAAAATTATTTAGAATATTATTACAGGATGGTTCTGTTTAAGTAATTAAAATTTGTCCATCTTAATAAGGAGATAGCATTTAAGATTTTATATGGAAATTATTAAATGAGAGAAAGCAATTCAAAATAGTAAAAGTTAGATATTTCAAAGAAAAGTATCCATTGTAAAGTAAAATCTTTGCATTTAGAATCTTTTTGCCACAGTAAAAACCTGGTTCTTTCCCATTATCCTTGCGTCTACGAAACATCATCAGGGATATAAAACATGTTACAAGTATCGCACCCCCAAGTCCTAGAGCTAATACGGTCCCTGGGCTCAGCACGCTTATTTCAAGATGTCCCTTTTCTGTAAATCAAGAAATTCCGCCGTAAAAATATTAAGACTTATGGTAACTATAAAGATGTGCGTATACCGTATAGCAGGTTTTCTTGGCGTTTTGTCCGCGCAAAGGTAATTATAATTTTGGCGTAATTTATCTTAGCGGACGCAGGGTTTCAGCCCCTGCAGATGAACACTAAAAGGAGTACCGACTATTTTAACGAGTAACATTTTAGCGGACTATCATCAAAACGCCAAAATAAAACAAAATTAGCACCCAGCTAAAATTACCCGCTATACTGTATTTGTAATGAAATATTTATTTAACCTCTCTCTTGAATAGATATTGAAACTATCATGGAATCCCTGACAAAAAGTGTATAGTTGCCCAAAGAACTTTCATCAAAGACAGGAATAACGCTTCTGATCCAGTAGAAATCGGTTTCATTTCGCCGCAGAATAAAAACATTAATTTCATTTCTCCGAGCATTGCCATCCCATTTAATATCATTTTCCTTCAGAGTCTTCTCAAGATTAATCTTTGATATTACAGGAACATTTACTTCGACAGTTTTGTTTTTCCCTGTGGCTGTTGAATATAGTTTATTAAATTCCATTTCGGTATCCAATCGAACCGCACCTAATCATGATAAATTGTAATGAAAAAGAAGGTTAATTTCACTTAAATGCAATTTTAATGTTATAATTAATAGTACCTATGATGACAATTTCTTTTATTACTTTATTATTATTTGAGAGAGAAAGAGATATAAACACAGAAGGAAAATAAAACACACACACAGCGAGAGAGAGAGAGTTGAATGATTCAACCATGTTACTGTTAGAATTACAATATGTTGATTTTTTTTTACTTTTCAGTTCCTTATAAATATAAGCAGTATGTTTCCAATATCAATAAAAAGAATATTCGGAAAAAGGAGGCAAAATTCGATGTTGCCTTCCTTTACATAGATTTTAAAAACCTATTTAATTAGGTTCATCATACATTTTTTAAAAAATACTTACAATCAATTTTAAGTTGAATTTGGTTTAATTTTTCTCCGTAGTCAATATTTCTCCCAATGCAAACATAAATTTCCGAATCGTTGCACTCCACGCCATTCATGAATGTGTAGTGATATAAATGTTCAAACATATTACCAGCCATTTTAACTCCAGTTTTAGATCTCTTTTTGATAACAACATTTGGAGGTGGATATCCATCCACTTCGCAGACTACTGTTACGTTATCGCCTTCTCTTGTATTGATTTGTGAATCATTTTGTATATTTCCATTCACGATTGTATAAATATTTGGCTCTGAAACATCTGTAAAACATATTTTGTAATTTAATCTAAATACCCTCAAATCAGAAGTACTAGACAGGGTTTTATGTCATTGATCAAAACATACCAATGTTGTTAAGAATTTATCATATACTAATATGAAAAATGTTATGATGTTTTATAGATCACATGAATGCTTAAATTTCATTAATAAGTAAACGTTTAACCAATTAGTATTTTAAAACATGGATGAAAAAAAAAATATATCATACAAGCAACGTTTATATTTATTTCTCTCTTTGAGGTGATAAATCCGTCAGTGTTGCTAACATTTCCGGTTGCGATACAACGATATCTACTTATATCATTTCTGCCTACAAAACGCTGTGGTAACACGTGGCATTTCTGGACACTAGTTACGTGTCCTGTGGCATTAATGCTTTCCCATCTATATTCACAAGGAGGGTTGCAGTCTGCAGAACAATTAATAGGTCCTAAAGTGTCGTTTTCTCGGATTGTAATAGTAGTATTTATTTTCGGAGAAAACTCCACCTTTTCTGGTCCATCTAATGAAATTTAAAAAAAATTTGTGATGGTTAAAAAATTCAATTAATTGCTAATTAGAATATAACTTTCTTAATGCAACCATTAAGGAACGTTTCTATAAAAAAGGGAAATAATTACATTGTATTTCTGGTTTGATATCAACATAAGCTGTTCTGCTGCCTTTAGTGTTATTATATTGTCCAGTTGCAACACAGCGAAAGGTCAACTTCTTGTTCTTGTTAACTACTTGTATTGGCAGCATGGATCCATTTGCGATGATATGGGATCTTTGGCCATCAGGGTGAATCGTCATCCAATAGAAAACGCATGGAGGATTGCACTCAGAAGTACAGTTTAAAGGACCAAGTAAGCCCCTGTCTTGTAACTGGATTGGTTCATCCAAATATGGAATCAATTTCACAATATCAGGGCCATCTTTAGAGAAACATAAAGCAACATAAGCCTCTAACTTACATAACATTGTTTCTTCTTCTAATAAATAAATACATTCGTTTAATTTTTAACGCGGATTTTTTTTTCATGAAGAGTTGATGAAAAATTTAATAAAAATAAAATTATTTAAAATGAAACCCAAAAATGATATTTTTCAAAATAAAAAACAATATCTGAAAACAATTTATTGAACTATGGGATAACATATATACGTTTTAATAAAATTTTGACTGAACAGGGTTAAACTTAAATTACTCACAGAAGGCTTCTACTTGCGTTACGTCGCTTTCGGATATTAAACGTTCCTGTGCGCGACATGTGAATTTGTCGTACACATGGCTCCTCCTTACTTGGAACTCCAGTGTTTGATTGAAGGCAATAGGAATTTTTGTTTTGTTTACAAACCATGTATATTTCATGGCGGGAATTTTCTTGAAGAAATTTGGTGTAGATGTAGACTGACTGCTACAGGTTAACGTTGTCTTTTGATTAACTGGGACATAAACATTGCCAGTGATAACTGGTTTTATTGGCCTCCCTATAAGAAAGAATATCAATGCTTATACTATTCCAGTCTTTTATTCCTTTTCTATGATTGAAATTGTAAGAATTTGTTCATGTGGAATCTCTACATCGTACTTTTCCTAGCAAATCATAATGTTTGGAACGTGATGACTACAGTTTTTCAATCGTCAATTTTGGCAGCAATATACCATAATTAACCGCATATGAGGTTTAAGTTTTTCAATCAGTTGAAAATGCAGGATTTGCTCTTTGTATCAACAACATCTAAAACGAGACACATTTAAGTTATTGCCAAAAATTGATAAAACTAAATATCAAAAGTCTTGTTTAAAGGCATCTTTTGTAAGTTCGGTAATCGTTACAATGATGTCGGAACAATCTCTACTTAGGTCAGATGCTGACTGACATTTTAAATAATATTTTGTTAGTACGTTATTTTCACATTAAATTGTCGACGTATTTTTCTTTTTTCCTGACTAGATTAATTGCATACACTTTTTTGAAATTTTGAAAATGGGATTTTTAACTTGAAAAAGGCGTTAATGGTAATCTAACAACCAAGCTATATGATAAACGTGATGACTTTAACTTTTCTATCGTCAACTTCCCTTGCTTATGCAGCAACATACCCTCTCACCTGCACACGGAGTCTATATATCTCAGTTGATTCGATACGCAAGAGCATGCTCTACGTATTAACAATTTCTAAAACGAAGTAAATTATTAACAAGCAAGTTGATGAAACAAGAATATCAACAGTCTCGTTTAAAGTCATCATTTCGTAAATTTTATGGTCGCTACAATGACCTTGTCAGCAAATACAATTTACCATTAAGGCAAATGCTGACTGATGTTTTTCATAATAATTGTTAGTCTATTTTTATACAATGCATTGACGACGGATTTTTCCATTATTTCCCGATCATGACAAGGAGCACACGGAGGGTGTGACCGGTTAGCAGGGGATGCTCACTCCTCCGTGGCACCTGATCTCACCTCTGATGTTTCGGACGTCCGTGTTTGCTCCGCTCCTATTTTGTATTGTTTTATCGACTTTGATATTAAAACTGATCGTTATCTCCATATCCTTCTTCTTAAATCAAATTTTGATCTTCAATTTTGCTTGCTTGTTTATATCATCAATTGAACTTGTTCTGCAAGTATGAAAATAAGGTAAGACAATCCGGTTCTTTAAAAAGAAGGATATGGAGATAATTATCTTTAACTGTCATGACTGTATCAGGAAAAACGGAAAAAATCCGCTCATATACAGTGTTTTAAAACAAATTCCTATTTTAAAAAAGGCAACGTGGTAGCACATACATTATTTTAAAACAAATTCCTATTAAAAAAGGCAACGTTGTAGCAATCTCACTGGCTTAACTTTTAAGGAAAACGGTTTCTTGATAAACTAGTACCCGCATTTATAACTAAAAATTCATCTCAAGTCTTTAAAATTAATTAAAAGGTATAATACATTATAAATAAAACTACTAGTATCTGAATGGTGTGATTCTAATATAATTATTTTCTTATTGTACTGCTTTCCATGTAACTTTTATTCAATGAAATTATAAAGACACGGATTACAGCAAGTTAACCACTTTATTGTCACAATAACAGTACACATAGGAGCGCGGATCCTATAATAGGCGCAAGTGTGTCCCTGTTTACAAGAGGTGACGAGATCTAAGGGTGATCGATCGTTGTTTGATCGTTTGATTGTTTGATTGGTAAAAAGTTAAAATAAACAAATACAAATATACAAATACATGCTATAAACAAACATACTACAAACTTACTACAAAGACAAATTGTTTGAATGAACTACATCAAATTACATTGCTGACAAATTACATTACACAGTTTAACTCGCTAAAAGTACACATGAACTTTTACAAAGGTATTTAATGTCGCTTAACATTAGCCTTAAAACGGCAACTTTACAACAGTAAATAGATAACTTGTAAATATGGAACGCCATCACTGCCTTATAGCAGAACACTACAATTGCATTGTGTCAACTTTCCATTACATTATGTCAACACATTGTGACATTTACTTACAGTACTATTGCGTTATGACAATTTTCCATTACATTATGTCAACTCTTTATGACATTTACAAACGCTACTATTGCGTTTTGTCAACTTTCCATTACATTATGTCAACTCTTTATGACATTTACACACACTACTATTGCGTTATGTCAACTTTACATTACATTTTGTCAACTCTTTATGACATTTAATACACACTACTATTGCGTTATGTCAACTTTCCATTACATTATGTTAAGTCTTTATTGCATTAACTCGCACTTCAATTACATTGCGCCAATCTTCCATTGCATTATATCAGCTCTTTATGACATTAAGTCAAAACAATTTTGCGTGGTGTAAAGATGTTATTATATAATTTAAACTCATTATTACATTATGTGCACTCTCTACTATTTGGTCTAAGTAGTTCATTACATGATGTGAATTTATCTTTAATTCTATAATATCAAGTCGCTATAATACGATGTCAAAAATTCATATATTATGTGAAAAAAATTGTCACATGTTGCCAATTCTTTACAATATTGTGTCATCAATATGCTACATGACACCGGGAATTTATTACATGATGTCAATTTTCCCTTACTTTTTGACAAATCATTATTATGTTATGCCATTGTATCTCTACATTGTGTCTAAAATGCTTAGCCTCTTGTCAGTATATCTTAGAATATTTCAACTCTTTATTATGTGACGTAAGGTTTATGTTATGCCTAAAAGTTCGTTTTGTGTTTTCAATATTACATGCACATATGTTAAACTTGCAAATGATTTAAATTAAACGTATCAAATATCAAATTATACACAAGACTTAATTCATCCTTAATTAAATATCAGGTTAAATTAAAAATAGGATCATGTTCCCATGGAATCTTTATTGACGATTTGAAAAGTCCGAAACTTCTGATCTAACTACAAAACACTGTCCTAAGCTTTTTATCAGTCTTTAACCCTCCTTAAAAAAAAGTGTAAATACATCGTATTTCATACGTGCACTGGTGGGTCGATGGGGAAAGGGAGGATCCCGCCCTCCCATCTTTAGTGACCAAAATATATGCATGAAATTAATCAATTGATTTTACTTTGTAGGACATTGCATTAGTTTTACATAAAGTATAACTGAAATAAGTTGAAACTTTTTATTAAAAAAATCTAAAGCCTGAGAGCTTTCGGGCTTTCACCCCCTGGTCCCCAACTTAGACACCATATCGTCCCCCTATAGCTACTCTTTTCAAGAACCGAAGATCGCAACTGATATGAGCCCGTGTTAATTTAAGTGAAAACGTAGATTCTGGTCCTGGAATGGTTGAAAAATTACTAATTCCAGTGGACGTTGCATCGTTTTTGAAAGCTGGGGGAGGTTTGTCAGCCAGAAAAAAATAACGTACAAGAAAAAGCGAAAAAAAAAAAATCCAAACTCGAAAATCCTATTTCGGGTGAAAGGAAGGGGGGGGGGGTCCAACTTCGATCAATTCTTTAAAAAATTCCAAATATACTACATTACCCTTATACTTCAGCAAAAAGTGGGACTGAATTTCAATGAACATTTTCTATGATAAAGTTATGTCGGAAAAAAGAGGAAGTCAGACCCCTCCCCCCCTCATATAATGTGTCTGTAATTCGTCCTAATTAATCAGGACCCCCCCCCCCTTCCCAGTCCTGAAAACACGGTTATCAACTTTGACATAATGTAAATGTATTTTACAGCGCGTAATGAACATTTGTAATCAACATGATAAAGAATTAACACAATGTAAAGATAGTTTTAAATCATATAAGAAAGAGTTAACATATTCTTATTAAATATCCACATAAAGGAATGGAGTTTTGACATAACGTAATAAAGTGTTGATATAATATGGAACGCCGTGACTGTCTCCATAATATATGTTCACATTATGTTATAAACCTTTTTACATCACGTAATAAAGCACTGACATAAAGGTAAGATGTATTCACCTCACATTGTGATGACCTCGGCATAAAATAAAGATAAATTAACATCACGTATTAATGCTTTGTTATAATAGAAATATACACTCACAAAAGGGAATGGACTTTGACTAAATGTAATGATAAATTTAATCATAGAACACATGTAAAACGCAATTAACTTGACGTAATGCAATTTTGACCTCACATATTAAAGAAATGAAATAATATAAAGAAACATTCATATCACGTAATTAAGTTTTAACACAATGTAAACATATTTTCACTTCACATAATGAACTTTGGTCTTCAAGTTATAAAGTGCCGACATAATGGAAGAATGTGTTTACTTCATGTAATGCAGCATTGACATGATGTAAAGATATTTTTACATCACCAGATAAAAAAATGATATAAAGTAAAGATATGTTCACATCACGTAATGATAGATTGAAATAATGAATGAATACACTGTAAAAAATAAGTGTTTAAGAAATAAACACCAAATTGCAACAGATAATAAACACTTCAACACGTTTAAGATTTAAACACCCCGTGAAGTGTTTAAGAAATAAACACATTAGAATGTTTAAATTCTAAACACATGAGGTTTAATATTTAAATACTTCTTTTCCGTTCTGTTTAAATATTAAACACTTCAAAAACACAAAATGTTTAAATATTAAACACTGAATTAATACATAGAGTTTACTAGATAAACACCGTGAATGTTTAATATGTAAACATATCGTGTTTAATTAATAAACATGTTCAACCTAAACATCTAAACACGTAAACATGTTTATTCGATGCAACAGATAATAATCACCTTAAACATGTTTATACATCAATTTTTAAACACTTCAACATGTTTATTTTACCAAATAAATAAACACTTAAACGTGTTTATAAGTTTTCAACATTTTATTTGAAACAAACATAAAACAGTACAAAACAAATAATTTGGTTGATAATAAACATGTTGTACATAAAGTTTTTTTAAATTGATAAATGATTTAATGTTGGATTTGGGGGTTCAAACTTAATAAACAATTATAACATTAAACAACACATTCATTTACAAATAGATACATTTCAACTTAAGTTAAAAAAAAATAGAATTATCAAAACAAACTAGCACGAACATGTAAAACCTGCATGTGTAAACTAAAACCCAATAAACTGATTTCGGGAAGGGGTGTCTTTGAAATATAAAATAAAATACATTATCGATTAATAAAATGAAATGTTTTTCATCAGTAAAATTTTAAAAAGGTCTAGATCGTCCTTTGCATCTTTTTTTTTAATAATAAAAGATCAAATCCATGAATATGATGCAAAGAGACTGAAAATGTTATTTGTTGTCTGGGTACGGGATGTACATGTATATACAAGTATTACACTCCGTCTGATAAATCCAGTTGTAAAGTTTACTTTCATAATTATTCAAAGTTTTATGATCAAATGAAGAAATTTTCCAGTTTTGAACTGTAAAGGACTAATTCATTAAATATTCTCGATACTATACATGGGCTGCCGGGGTATCACTCACTCAATTCCATATAATATTCTAAGCGAGTTAAACAGTCTAGCTCCTCTGGTTGTGGGTAAAATTCAGGTTCTCGATCTACAACGGATGATGATCTCCAGTTTTCTATTCTCCAAAATTGTATCCACACTAAGTAGTTCTACTTCCTTCTTCTCTTCAGAAATATCCTGAAAAATAGATAGATGAAAAAATATTCACTATGTAAATGCAGATAATTATATGCAAAAGAATACATTGAGATCGAAAACTAAAATGATTTGTTACACTTCACGCCAATTTTAATTATATAATACATTCTGAGACAAGTTTGGAATAAAAATCTGCAATTGAAATAAATCATATAAGCGTACAGTGTGTACACTAAAAAATTTAAATGTTCATGTACCTGCAGAATCAACCCAACACTGAACAGCAAAAATTAAGAGAAGGGTAGGGGGCTACCTTGTCTCAAGACATTTTCTACGCAAACCATGTACATGTATGTGCGCGGGCTGGAGATGAAAATTTTTGTACATGCGCGATTGTAGTATTGTTGCATGTTAGGGAACATAAATGTAAGCAAGGGCAGGTACTTAACTGGATTACATTTATTTATCAGGAATCAATGGTCTATGTGTGGGAGGGGGGTCTTTTAAGACTCACCTCTCAAGGTTAAGTATGATCTTCGTTTAAAATCCCGTTTCTTTATCAAGTGATGTATGCTTCTCAGGATTCACAATAACAGATGAATGTCCCTGCAAATTAATCAGATATCAAGACTACAATATTTTATGTCTATATCAGTGCATGGCCGCATTGCACTCAGACGATTACTAAGTATAGGTAAAAACCCTGCATTCAAAAATGAAAAACATTTCAGATCTCTAATCATGTATTAAGCATTCTTTTTTAAAATATTCAACATAAAGAAATGTATAAATACCTCCTATTTCATTGTTGAATATGGTGTTTCTTTGTCAGTATATGCCTGATTCTACATCTTCTGCGTTCAAATGCCATGTTATGACATAATCAACTGCGTCATTTTCTAACATAACGTATTAAACACTGGTGTTTAATTTGCAATTTCTATATAAATACCATGTGTTTAATTTATAAATATATATGATTAAGAAATGAACACTCGTGTTAAACACCGGTGATTAAAATATTAATACAATAATAGAAATCATCATAATATTGGTTTTTATTTCCCCTTTAGAAGTTTGTAAAAATTTTGAAATTTTGGCACAAAATTACTACTTATTAATGCTAATTGTAATTGCTTTTGGTATGATCTAAAGTCAACATATTGCCTTGCAATTCATATTTTTTTTCTGTGTCGAAAAATGTCTACCATTATGTGCGGAATTGCTTCATAAATTAAGATATTGTAAAAATGGTGAATTCCTACAGCAAATACTGAGAAGCAACACCTAATTTATTTTTTGATTTGATGCATATGAACATTACGTGTTTAAGACGGATGATTTGATATAAGTTAGAAGTAAAAACTTGAAATTACACTTTAAATGCTAAAGAATTAAGTACCGCAATATAATGAGACACAAGTATACTACTTTTTTTATGTAGCATTTCAGAGTACTGGTAGAATTTAAAAATTACAATATACTTATTGAACACCAGTTTAAATATCAGTGTTTATATATAAAACACTAATGTTTTGTATTTAAACCCTCTATGTTTAATTGTAAAACATGACTGTTTAAAAATAAAACACAAGTTAAACATCAGTTTTTACAGTGACGTTTTATGCTATAAGGCAGTGATGGCGTTCCATATGTAAAACTTAACTTGTGATCGGCCACAGTTTCTCCGAGTTTAAAAACGTCTGGATAGTACTACTAGCTGAGTCTTTTACAAGAATGAAATATGTGTGTGAAAATACAGACTATATAATAAAACCTACACATGCAGGAAACAGCATAGTTTCATAATTAAAATAAATATCAAACTGCGGGCTCTCCCAGTTATATAAACAAAATGCAGCTGATTTTAGCTTCAACATAAACAGCAGACGGGACCTTATGGTCAGTCAGCGAAATTCAAGCGTGAGAATATTGTTATAAAAACAGTTGGAACAACGAACAATGTATTTAGTCATTCAAGATTTGACATATTTGCTAATGCACCTAAAATGCACAATCTGCAATTCTAAATAACAAGTATACAAAATGTAAGACGTTACACTTATTGAATTCTGTCAACGAGGTTAGTAGGTGCTGTTATCATAAATATATGAGAAATAGTCGATCGATTTTTTTAAATGTAAAAATAGTGAAAGGGTTTGATGCGAAATAATTTTTTCTGAAGAGGAAGTACTTTTAACATGAGCTTGAACATACATGTACTATTTGCAGAATGGTACTTTACAAAACTGCACTTGTTTTCAACTGCTTAACGTTGGGTAAACAAAACCCTTAATGTAAATTTTTTCCTGTTTTGATGTGTTAAAAGGCAATTAATTAAATATACAAAGTATGCCTATTTCAACATTTTAAATTCACATACTACATTACAACTTCCTAAATATATATCATTGATTTTACCTTTTGCTTTAATCGTATTTATGTTTTTTAAAACGTGACTATTTAGTGAGTAGTTCCTTCCTGTTTAAAAAACAAAAGGATTAAATAATGGAATGTTCACGGTTGTGTTTGCAACTAAATGAAGACAAAATATATAAAACCAACTAGATAATTGCAAGTTACGCGACCTACTTAAATGCGAATATTTATAAAACCATTTATAACGCTTTGTATTTGTAGGGAATAAATCTTCAGTCACAAAAAGTAATCGTTATCAATTGATTTCAAATTGAAAAATCGTGGATAAAAACTGGTACAAATAAATGTTGGTTTACAGCATATAATGGTACTTTTTCTGAATATGTAAAATCATAAAGAAAAGTAAAAAACGAGGGTTGTTCGTAAAGTTCGTGGTTTTCTGTCATTATTTTATTTTATTTGACGTCATATGTTATCCAAATTTGGTAGATATATTTAAACAATAAATTCAGATGACTTGTATTGATATTTTTTATCATCACAATTTATTTAAAACTTATTAAGATTTAAATAATGCAAAAATTGGGCCACGGAGCAGGTAAAAATTTAGTAAGTTACAAAAAATACACTAAATAATGTCTGAAGTCATATTCTCTGTAAAATGGAGTAAAAACGAAAACAACCTAAAAACTCAAATTAAGAAATGATTTGTATTCAAAATTCTAGCTTAATATTTTGCTTTGTGGAATAGAAATCAAATTTAGAAGAAAGGTAGTCCACATTGAAAACGACAAAAACGATGACGCTATAGAACGTCACGTACAGGCAGATAAAGATGCAATTGTGTGTTTTACTCAGGAAAAATCCTGAATAAAATCTTTAAAAGTTGGAGGTCTATTAAAATATTGCACAAGAGAGCAGTGCATGTGTGGACAAATAGTACGGGCAGTATTTGAGTGATAGAGACTTTGTATCGGAAAAGGACAATCTGTGAGGAAGCAGTTTAACCGTAAAAATCATATGCATATGCGCTTCAAAGTTGCTTATCCTGAGAAAACAGAGTAAAGTTATAAAAGAAATTAAAACCTTAGCAAAGGAAATTATAAAACGAAAGCAATTCTTAAAAAAATAAAAGTCAAGTATTAAAAACTGTTTTTAATGAGTGGGTATTGTATAATATTGTGTGAAATTGTATAGGCCTAGGGATGGTATCTCTTATTATATTTCTGTTAAAATGTTTCCTATATAAAGTTTAGAAGGTTAAATAACTATCTTTCATAGTCCATTAGTCCACGTTACATGCCTGTAAACAACAATATTTATGCATTATATTGTGCTCATTTTTAATTTCCAGTGAGACATTTAAGGAGGATTGACATCGACCACGAACGTTTCCAACAACCCTCGTACAATAGGACTCATTCGTCATATTTATGACGTCAGGTGTCGCTGGTGTACTAGAGGTGGTTACGTAAACGCTTTAATCACAGCGGCGCTTGTAACATTGTAAACAAATGGACGTGTTCTCGAACTTGGAGCTAAACGGAGGGGCTGAATCGATCTTTAATCGAGCTGTCACAGCCGGAAGAAGGATTTATTCCAATCTTGGGTAATTATTGTTTGTAAATATTATACATTTATAGAAACTTTCTAAGAATTATCGAGTGTAACATGCCTATATGACGAAGATAGTACGACAAAGCATTGAATTTACAATCGACATTTTTGTAAATTGTCAGATGTATAATCATCTTTACCACTTACACAAACACTAGATTCAAATGGAATTAGTATATGATATGAATGCTTTTAGCTATATGTTGTTATTTATCCCTTTATACATGACAATCATCGCACAGCTAGGTTATAATGTAGGTCTACACTGGTTACATGCATTTCGTTTTTGTTGTTTAAAGAGCAACGTCCCAAATGATCATCAAGGGTAATTAAGTGCAACGTAATATTTATTGCAAGGCAAATACAAACTAAACATTCATTTTATTTGAACAGATCACAAAAAATAATAATAAATAAAACTGAAACAAACACAAACATCTGACACATTTCAACCCTCGCCAAAAGACTCTCCAGAACTTACAAAGAGATACATTAAATGGCCATTCATTGATATTGGATAAAGATAAATGATTTCGGATCAGCCTCATATTTTTTTTTTTTTTTTTTTAATTAAAAAATTTCAAAAATTGAGACTGGTACTTTTACTTTGATGTAAGTTGCCAACATTTCGCAGTGGTTAGAGTGTCTGCTCTGTCTACAGTCGCCAAAGCTAAAAACTTAACCCAATGTCGCATGTTCAAATCCACTGCATAACGTGGATTCTGTCCTACAGATAAGACCGTAAAAACCGTGGTCCTGTATTGCAGTAGGTGTTGTCACAAAAAAGATACATCAGTGCTCAATGGCCCAGAGTGCTGAGAATAGGTATATTTGCAGTCCGCCGTCAGCAAATGATGGTGTCTCCATACGAGTAAAAAATTCTTAAGAGGGACATCAGACAACAAACAAACATAGATTTAATATGTTTAATAAAAGGAATATAAACATGCAGTAGCTGTTATTGTACAACTAAATACAAAAAACATATAATTTTACAGTCCTCTGAAAAAAAAGAAATTATTATCAGGACTATGGATAGACCTCACTTACAGGCTGGCTGTATATTTGTTTCTAAATAAAAGCCTATAGTGAGTAAATTGGGTGGTTTTTTAATTACTTAAGAATATTTTTTTTCGTTTTATTTTATTTAGGAGATCAGCAGGTAAAATAAGACGTCAAAGCTTACAGTGAGCTTTATTATGGCTGGATGGTACATATAACATAAAAATTCTATTTTTCCGCATCCAATTCATGAAATGGCACCCATCCTATTGTCAGTGCTGCCAGGGGAAAAAAAGTACTGGTATGCAGTTGCATTTGTGTTTTTTAAATAATAGAAAGTACTCATAAATTATATTATTATACCTCTACTGTAATTACTCTATATAAAAGTAATACCATAAAACTGTCTATTTCCCCGAGAAGAAACTATTGTGCTCATCTGAGGACTACTCACTGGAAAATCAGAGCTACTCCCTGGGACTACTCCCTCATGAATATTTATAAGTAATTTTAACCAATCAAAGTGTTCAGTGGGCGGAGGGTTCAAGGAATCTCGAGTCTGTGACGTCATGTTATTAGCAATGTAACTATGACGTCAAAACATTTCGAGATGCGATGTCAAAATCATACTTGGATTCTAGCAAAATGAAGACAACGGTAATTCTTCGAAATGTCAGTGAAAATACTTTTTAAAAATAATTCAGTTGTTTTAGGACAGGATGCCTCGGGAAATAGTTTCCTCCCTCGGGGAACCATAAATTTGCTATTTCCCTCGTACCCATTCCATAACTGTATACTAAAGCAATACTTCAATGCTTCCAATTTAAATTCTTAAAAAAATGTATTTCCTTTTATTATCACTAGGTGTATTACAACCTAAGACAAAGTGTTGAGATGTTTGGCAGTCCTATACATTCACAGAGAAAATGTTCTGCTGGAAATATGGGGAAACATTCAGCCTGTACACACATAGACTAGTTATGCTCATGCTTGGAAAATTCTCTAATAATATGAAATACAATAATCTTGTGTGCAGTATCTTCAGGCTTTTCACAGATTTACAATTACAATAGTAAGGATTCCATTTTAATTTGAAAAATAGATTAATTTTATAAATTAAAAATATTTAAAGACAGTTTAATTGATCAATAAACAAGTACACTCATGATAATGCTATTAACTCTATACTAATTGCTACTTATTCTTATTTGAAGGGATTCCACCAAAAAACTGAAAGAGAAAAGAAGTTGATATACTCAAACAATCCCTACCAAGAGAAATTAATTTATGAAATGAAAGAATGCACACTTAACATTTTAATATTTGTTTGTACAAAAATTGACATTGAAAGGAATTTACTGTATGTGTACTTAAAATAGCGCGCTTCATATTTTAGCTGCTTTTGGGCAGACGAGGATGCGCTAATTCATGAATACGACTAAGAAGTCATTTATAAATAGAATATATGACACAAATATTTGTAGCGCTAATTCCTGATTATGCCAACAACTCCATATCCATTGATTGCGCTAAATTTTGAAAATGCCAAATTATGTACATGTACAGTATCTTTCCAAAGCTTGAACTTTTCTGTGTTAAGGATTTTGCTTATTTTATTCATGGCTGTAAATAAATAATACAATAAAGATTGTATTAAATATTTATACATATTTATTCCTTTCATACTTAAATTTGAGCATGCAGGTACAATGTTCTTGGAAACCCATGTTCGTGGATTTGACGAGTCTGTCTTGCCCATGGATTTTGTTAACATATTGATTGAATCTACATTATTAATGAGTTATAATTTAAAAAATTACATACCCATGAACATTTTTCTTGTCCATGAACATTGAACCCCACAAATTAACATGCTTAATTAAAACATTCCAAAGAATTCATAATACATGTACAATCATTTTTAATTCTTTTTCAAAGCAAGCAAAAAGAATTTTTTTTTTCAATTTTTTTCTAAAAATTAAACGTGTCAAAAATTCTTAAAACTATGTACTTGTGTTCTGAAATTTAAAAAGTAATAGTGTACTTGTGTTCTGAAATTTAAAAAGTAATAGTTGTACATCTTCTAAGCACATCTCACTTAATAGCCTAATCATGCTAATAGTTTCTACAATATGTACCAATATGAGAAAGAATCATTCGAATAGAGTCTTCAACAGCTAAAATGCCTGCATTGAATCTCTTTGTTAAAGAATATGGCTGATCTTAAAGAAATTTCACAGTGACGGCTAGTTATCATTGGGGATACTGGTCTAAACTTCACGACACACAATTTAGTTCACAACTCTTGAGGAACAGCTCAGTCTTTGTACACACTTCTTGTCTTGACTGCAGCCACGGAGCTGTTGGACTTGTATTGCTATTGTTTTCAATTCCAAAACTGGATGTCAAGTTTACTGCATCCTTTTTTAGTCTACTCTTGTCTCCTGTAAACAAGGAACTGTGCAAATATTATTTTTGTTTTGTAATTGTATTGAGTTAAAGTAGATTAGAATATTATATAATCAATATTTACCCAGGGAAAACCAAAGACCCTACTCGTACTAATCAAGCGGGGAAATATTGCTCATTATTTCTGGTGTTGAAATTTAATATAATAAAATTCAACATTGAATAGATGTTAAATTATAAATTGCAGTACTTATTCCATTTGTTAACAAATCAAGTAAATTCTATGGGGATATAAACACATCATACACTCTGTATGTACATTTTAAAAAGAAAACTGCTGCTGTACATTAAATTCATCAGATTTAAACCTATTACATTTACCAGTGTTATGTCTGTCACAATCACAAAGCAACAAAAGCTTTAGACATTTTAATTAGATTTCAAACGTTTGAAATAATATATTAAATAATATTGCCATGTGTCAAGCTATTACATGTATTAAGACACTATTAATATAAATAATTGAAATGTCTTTTGACGAAAAAAAATAAAGAGGGAGTTCACTTTTTTCAATTTAAGACAAAGTGAAAAAGTCACCAAGTCAATATGTTTTATACTGTGTATAATATTACTCATTTTTCTGGTTAAATCTATATGAATTAATGACATATACTTCGTAAGATACTAATTAAAATTAATCAAAATCAATATTTTACCAAAAATCTAATCCTTAATATCGCCGACTCTGAAATTCTGGTGACAAGCGACATCGTGTTTACCAAGCTTCCATAATCAGCTGATCATCTTCATGACCGATTTAGCGTCACTTTTCGCCTCAAACAAATGTCTAGATCTGAAAATAATGAGTGTCCACAACCTCTACAACATCCTGGCACACCACAGAGAGTTGGCATTCGTTACAAATTAATTAATTTGGAGGTATATGTCCAGGAGAAACTACAGTGTCTCGCCACGCTACCATTTGTTTACACCCAGTCAAGCGCTTGACAAATTCAAACGTTTGCGTAACCACCTCTAATACCGCAGCGCCACCCTACGGTTAATGACGTGAATGGATACTATTATCTACAATCTCATCGAAATGATTGTAGTCAATGACGATATGTTAATATTTCTCTACATACCAGAAACGACTAGTACGACTCCCTTCCTCGTTCTGGAATCTGAAGCGTTATATCCGGCGCTGTAATATCCTGCATCAATCGTGGTGACGTGGAGAGCTTGTAGTGACATATAACCAGGTGACCGGGTAATAACATAACGGTTAATGTTAATAGACTGGTAGTTAATTTTTATTGCGTCATTTGACAACAGCTTGTAAATGGTGTAATTAGAGGTCCCCAAAGGGTCAGGCAAAGTTATCTTGACTGGATCTCCTTCCAACGCATGAATAATATTAGCTATAATAAACAAATTAAAACTTTTAATAATAATATAAAATTTAAATATTGGGACAACTTTTGAATTTTTTTATACCGATACACATATAAATTTCTTGAAGAAAAGCATACTTTACATGAATTAATAATTCGATTATACACATTTTTGAGTATTATGATATTGAAATATTCTCTCTTTCTCTCTTCTTCTATCCATGTCACACAAACAAATACACACGCACATTCATTTTTAGACAAGAATGGAGATGAATTACAAAGAAAGTGAAATAACAACTTATAGAATATTCATTTCAAAACACAATATCCCCTCTTACTTACGTTTGTATGATGCAGACATTTCCCAGTATCGGTAACCCTTGGAAATACGTACAATTAAGTTGACGTCTGTACAATTCAACACATCGTATACAGTGTATTCCGTCCTTGTGTAGTCCATCCTAGTCTGTATACTACCGTCACAGGCAACAGTGACGTTCTGATGGACTGATCTGCGAGTCCAATTAAATTCCAAGTCTCCATCGATAAATGAAGAGTTTATCAGTATCTCGGAACCTTGATAAACACAGAAAGCGGATATAACAAATCAACTCTATCATTACCATCTTTCGTCATTGATGTACCGTATATCAGGTTTTTTCCGCGTCATGATTTTTCCGCGATTCAGAACTTAAATCAGTATATTAAATTTACGCGGATTGAATTTTCAGTATTTCAAAATCCCACTGATTATACTATTAACAATTTTTCAAGCCTGTGAAGGAATTTGATGCAAAATGTAAGTCATTAAGCTTATGTTACTTCATACGGATGAGAAATAGATCGATCGACCTTCACCTCGTCAATTTCGGAAGACTCGCTCAGCTGATAACACATCTGTGTTGTGTACCAATTCTCAAATTCCCAGATATTACTTTTTAAGATTTAAACAATTATTGGTCATTTACTGTTCCAAACTGACTAGCAGCTCTGGTATAATTATTTGTAATTTATTCATTGCTCAGGATAAACACGAGAATTAGAATAGGTTTTCACAAGGGACGTAACCAAAATATAATTAGCTTGTCAATAGGGCTTAATTATACCTATTACCGGTATCTCGCGCTTGTCCTCTGATCCCGCTATTTTCTACCTTCTACCATTTAAGCATGAAGATATAACTCTACTTATAATAAAGAAAAAAAACTTTGTTTTAAATTTTACCCATCTAATCATGGGACATCGGGACATCGGTTAAATTTCTATTCCCAATGATCAAAAACATTTCTTCATCATAACATACCTGGTATAATAATATTCCAAGTATGTATTTTTTTTTTAATTTTCAAACACTTACTTCTTTCCATAGACTTCAATGCAATATTCAGTGATTACTTACTGCTTATGTAATTCTTTTCTGAAAAGAAAAGACTAAAGACTTTTCGGATCTAAAAGGCTTTAAATTAATATCGAAGTACTGTATATCTACGGTTATGAAATTCGGTTCTAATATGGATCAGACACCTTAATTATTGAATCATGATTGATGATACAGAATACTGCTTGTTATTGCAGCCCGGAGGACCGGGCTGCTCTATACATATAAGTTTAATTGTTTGTGTATGGGGATTGGGGTTGGAGTAGTTATGTAGAATTAAAGGTTTTCTAAACATTAAAAGATTGTTAATCAGAATGTTCTTTCCAATTATAAATTATGAGATACATAATATATTTACTTCCATAAAGTGAATCTGTAAAAATATATGTTTTTCATATTTAATATATAAAGTTACATATCATTTACTATCGAAACAACGACAGGTCCCCTTTTTTAGAACATCGAATTTTACTTCTCGGATGAAAACGTACTCTGCACAGTTTGTGTTTTATATTTCTAAAATTAAAAAATAAATACAGTTTTAAATAAAAAGTGATGCGTGTATGTAACTTCAATTTATATTTAAATTTATGCAGCCAACATTTACTTGCGGAATTGATCAAGTTTAAAATGGTATCGTTTTTATGGATTTTTATCCGACTACAAGTTTATCTATCCTCTCCATCAATTAGACGCACGCCTTTTTACACATATCGAAGCGGTTTGCTGATCAAGATTCATTTTCATTGTTTACTTTACATAATTCCCGGGGGACAATTGATGGATACATCAATGTTTTCTTGTCTTATTAACATTACATACTGCTAAGAGAATGAAGCAAAAGAATCATAGGAAGTCAATTGTATTTCACGTATTATTTGTTAAACATACGAGGGTTGTTCGAAAAGTTAGCAGACTTGCCATATCTTTTTATATTTGACGTCATACACCATCCAAATTTGGTAGACATACTAGGGTTGTTCGAAAAGTTTGTGAACGATGTCAATCTTCATAACATTATTCACCAGAAATTCAAACTAACCACATATTATATGTAAAAATATTTGTTTTGTTGATTTGTGAAGTTTCATTGCATTCGATTGAACAGAAATCAATTTACCTTATTTTAAAATCAACATGTTTTGTACCCGCGGAGCACACTTAACGGCAATGTAACGTCAAAAAATAGCGTCAAGAATTTTAAAAAAAAACCTATCCCTTTACATTTCATACAGTATAATCCTATGCCCATTCATTAATTTTTTTTATACTTGACATTTTTTTTCAGAATTGTTCTCGTTGTATAATTTCCTTTGTTAAAATTTTATTGTTTTTTTTTTAAATTAAATCTGCTTTCACACGATACGTAATTCTGTAGCGCTTCTGCCTTTCCTTGACATTCCAACTTTCTAAAGTTTTTGTTCAGATTTTGACAGTTAAACCTAAGCTTCACAGATTGTCCTAATTCGAAACAGAGTCTCTGTCACTCAGATACTGCCTGTACTATTTGTACATGCATGCACAACTCGCTTTTGACATATTTTCTTGATTCTTCCAACATTTTTAGAGTTTTATTCAGGGTTTTTCTTGAGTAAAACTCAAAGTGCATCGTTATATGCTGCTCCGTGACGTTCTAAAACGTAATCGTTTTTGTCGTTTTCAATGAGGACTATCTATCTTCTCAAGTTGATATCATTTCAACAAAGAAAAATATAAAGCCATATTTTGGTATACGAATCGATGTAACGATCCTTAATTTGAATTTCTAGGTTGTCTTTCGTTTTTGCTTCATTTTACAGAGAATATGACTACAGACATTATTTAGTGTATTGTCTGCAACTTACTAAATTTTGACCTGCTCCGCGGCCCGATTTTGACATTTTTAAAATCTGGATAAATTTGGAATTAATCGTAATATTTTGAAAAAAATGAATACAAATTATTTGGATTTATTGTTAAAGTATTTTTACCAAATTTGGATAACATATGACGTCAAATAAAAAAGATATGACAGTTGTCCACGAACTTTTCGAACAACCCTCGTATTTAAACAATAAATCCAAATTATTTGTATTAATTCTTTTTAAATGTGTCGATTCATTCAAATCTTATCCAGATTTTTGAAAAGCAAAAATAGGAATGCAGAGCATGTCAAAATTTCGAAAGTTACAAGCAATAAAATAAATGATATCTGTAGTCAAATAGTCTATTAAATGGAGCAAAAACGAAAAAAAAAAAAAAAAAAAACCTCAAATTAAGAATTATAACTTCGATTTGTATACCGAATTATGTTTTTTATGTTTTCCTTTTTTTGAAAAAAAAAATTAGATTGAAAAGATAGGTAAAGTTCTCACTGAAAACAATAAAAAAATAACACTTCAGAACATCACGAAGCAGCAGATAACGATGCAATTTTGTGTTTTATTCCGGAAAAATCCTGAACTGACTAACAAATAATGGAGGAATCAAAAAATATGATACAAGCGAGTTGTGCATATCTTTAAAAATAGTACAGGCCGTATATGAGTGACAGAGACTGAGTGAGACTTTGTATCGGATGAGGACAATCTGTAAAGAAATGTAAAAATCTGAACAAAAACTTTTTAAAAAATGGAATGTAAAGGAAAGAAAGGCGCATCAGAGTTGCTTATTTTGTGAAGGCAGAGTTGATTTATAAAAGAAATGAATACCTTGATAAAGGAAATTATACAACGCAAAAAAAAAATAAATATCAAGCATTAGAAAAAGGATTTAATGAGTGGGCATAAGATTATACTGTGTGAAATGTACAGAGATAGTATTTTAAGAAATTCTTGAGGCTATGTGTTGACGTTGTCATTAAGTGTGCTCCGCAGGTACAAAACATGTTGATTTAAAATGAAATCGAATGGAATGAACTTCATATATCAACAAAACAAATATTTTTACATATTAAATGGCGTTTATTAAATTTTAAATTTCTAGTGAGTAATACATGTATAATGAAGATCGACATCGTCAACGAACTTTTCGAACAACCCTCGTATTTTAAGAAGCATCCAAACATTGATTATTACTGATCAGTTTTTTTTGCAAAAACATTAAGAAATAAATAAGTAATTTGATCTAAACTTTAAAGATTTTTTATAATAATTTTAAATATTGACTACACCTGAAGTGATTCCAACTAAAATGTATATAAACCAAAGGATCATGTCAATTTTTTCCAATGCCAACAAATACGCAGTCGTTAATTGTGAAACATAGACTGTTCCAACAACTCTGCTTGTATCAAATTAAATTATCGTCAATTTAACCAATAAGAGGGAAGTTAATTAATGCGCCAGGAAAAAATCCGGTTTAAATTGTAGCATATGTTTTGGAAATTGGAATTTGTTTTTCAAGTACATCTGTACTTATTTTATGGATCATGCAATCATTCATTAAATCATAGCAATGTTTTTGTTTTAAATGCAGTGTGAATTATTAGTATGTGAGTCACGCTGTAAGACTTGAACGTAGGAATATTTTTTTGAAGCCTAATCGCATCATAAAATATGCGTAAGTTAGAAGTTTGTGTGCTTCACACACCAATGACTCACACAAAACTTAAAAACATTCCTTAATTGACGACGGATTTCTCCATTATTTCTCGATCATGATAGGAAGCAAGGGAGGGGGGGGGGGGCTGGTCGGCAGGGAATGCTCACTCCTCCATGGCACCTGATCCCACCTCTGACGTTTAGGAGGTCCGGCTTTGCTCTGCTCCTATTTTTGTTGTTTTATGGACTTTTGATCTTGAGTACTGTTCGTTATCGCCATATGTTTCATTTATATAGACAAAAATGTTCTATGCTTTATGCTTATTTCCTGTAATTAAAAAAAGATATATATCAATATTCTTACATGATTATAAGGAATTCTTGATGCATGTTAATATAGCACATACTTAACAAATGATATAATTTTTTTTTCAAAAGCAGCAAATGTGGAAATGTTTTAGGCGGACGAAAATAGAAGATTTTTTTTTTAAATCAAGATAACAGCTGAATTGATGCATTTGGATTTCCTTGATTTGATCATGACAAATGATAAAGTGTTTTCGCTGGATATTTCTAGAATTTCAATTAATAATAAGGAAGAGTCTACGAAGCAAATCACGGTTTATAAATCTAAAAATATGCAATTGAATCTAAAAGATTTATTTTTCTGCTAAATACAAGCATATTGTAAAATGATATATACGTATTTGGATAAAAGCCAAAACAAACCTGGAAACGCGTTTGTATTGTAAAAGTTAAGAAGGTTTATCAAATAGCTGTGTCACGACTGCTCAAAGCCTCAAATGTTATCTTTAAAAATTTTACATACTAATATCCCTACCTATTTGATTTTTACCTGATAATTTTCTTACGATAGTATGTTTTGAAAATATTATTATAAACATAACGTTGGTTTTGTCTTTTGTTGTTAGGCAAGAATGTTATGACCTTATTTTTCATATCATCCGCGTATTTTTTAAAACCCTAACATGCTCTTTTGAAGAATCTTGACTATCATTTTGATATGAACCTGTTTTTAGTTGAAGTATCGAATAATTTGAACTTTGTCTAAATTTTTCTCATTCATTTCTTTTTGTGTAAATTTTATGGGTAATTAGATTTAAAATGTGTGTCGAAAGGAAACGTACTATTGACGTCGATACATATACGTCATCCAACGTTGCGTATATTTTACAAAGTATTGCATATATCTGAATGAAATTTTAATAAAAGTTAAATTATACAGATGTATTAAGCTTACAATGAAGCAATGAATCATTTTTTGTTGAAAGATATAGTCTCATAACTGCAACGGTGTGTGTAAAAAAAATTTTAGTATCGCGCGTTAGCGCGCTATGAAAACTAGTTTACGCCCACCGTTGTAGTTATGAGATTATATCTTTCCAAAAATATCAATTAATTGTTTATATCTACATATTTTTTAAACTTTTTACCTTAACTGCAAATGTGATTTCTATTTAAAAACTGATGTTTTATCCTTCGTGTAAGCTACAGTTAATGGATCAGCCAACGTAACAGCTTCTGGTCAATTTGAGCGTGATTTTTTTTTACTTTTGCTTTTGACGTTACACTTCCTCGGTGTCAACGATTGTCATGTCAAAGTAAAACTCATGCTTTAACCTCTTGGCATCCTGTCTGTGTTATGGTGTTTTGAATGCAACAGATTTCTATTCACTTTATATGCAAAAAACATACATGACTGTATGTAATGTAAATATAGTAGAATTGATCTTTTTCAGCAGATGTGCCATTACTAAATTTATTTTTTATAATTTCTTGTATCTTTTTATTTGAATCCCGCTTTAAGAATAATATAAATAACATATAACCGTATAATTTTTAATACTCCTGATTTAAACTTTTATACCTCTTTTTACCTCCAACGGTTCCAATCGGCCATATGTGTTTTTGAAGCATGTTTTCAAAGCTGTATTCAGATGTCCATGCTGATGTCATTCAAAAATAATTTAATTATAGTTGTAACACGTCATTTGATTGGTTAAACGATTTTATCCATTTTGTATAACATAACTTGCCTACGTCACAATGAGTTACGTCAAAAACGTATTACTCCGCTTACCGTTAACTTTTAAAAGATGCGATATATGAAGCCTTTTTCCGAAAGAAATTTCATTGTCTATTTTGAAATTAAATTATAAGGAATGAAGCTTATGTCAACTTTTGTTATACGATATAACATAACTTGGGGCAGCTTACGCTTTATAAACAGCGAAGCGGTTTATAAAGCGTAAACTATGCTATGTTATGTTATGTAAACTATGCTAAGTTATGTTATATCGTATAACAAAAGTTGACATAAGCTTCATTCCTTAAATAATAACAATCCCTAATTTTAATTATTTTTTTTTTCATGTGCATTATTATTGTCTTTTTATAGACAACATACGTTATGTTCATCTCTCGATCTCTTTATTTAATAAAACATATATTTCTGGTCAAGAATATGTTCTATTTATATGGACGTCAGAATAAAGGATTTTTTAAACGACATTTCAAAACCTCAAAGGGTTTTTTTATCTTTGTAAAGAAAGGAATTTAACAGGAACAGGAGCTTGTTCCCATCTCGTCTTAAAGGTACTTGGACACAGATTTGAAGTTATTATTTTCTCTATAATATTACGACTTATATATTTTAATAGCATTTCACACAAAAATTAATTAAAAATCTTAATAATAACAATCCCAAATTTAAATTTTAATTATTTTTTTTCATGTGCATTCGAAAGCAAAACAAACACACAATATATTATTGTCCTTAATGGACTAAATAATATACGTTACAAAAATGTTCATCTCTCGCATCTCTCTCTTTTTTAATAAAACATATATTTCTAAGGATTAATAATAAGGTTAGAATTTGTGAAAGTGCAAGATTGTCAATCAAACCCGCCAAAAAATTAAAAGTTTTAATAATAATATGGAAATATATAACGATATTATCAGAAAAAATGAGAAAATAGAATAAAGTATTTTTTTTTCAATACTTGGTATTACATGTATTATTTTATTCACTTTATTCATAAATTCCCGTGAACTGCTTAATTCAATATAAACTTTTTTATCATTTCAATTTTTATATCAACCCAGTGATAATATTTACAAATACTAACATTCCCATTTCGCCTTAGATTTTTTTTAAAACTTTTTCGTAGGACTATCTGAATTTCACAGTTACGGCGAAATGGGAACACACCGGAACGGGGACCAGAATCTGTAGCTCTCTGCTTTTTATCTATTCGAGTTTTCTGAGGGAGAGGGCTTTAGTTTTGGAATTAAATATGAACAAAATATCAAAGTACAGACACCTAACTGAAATCCCGCGAACGTGAAACTACCTAGAAGTTTTTGATGGTACGTTATTATTGATTTTAAACCGTCCTTTCAAAAATTTTACATAAAAAAGATCACTTGTATTTGTGGCGCTTCTGGATGTCTTTATGTTGAAGCCGGTAGAATTTGAATACGATGACGTTTATCCTTGAGTTTATTCTTTATGTTAACAGAGACATTTAATCTCAATTTATGTATTTGAACAAAACATTAAAAGTAATAACACCCAATTTGATTTTCTGAGGGCCCTGAATTGATTTTGTTTTCAATGGCGCTTTAACATAAAGCCATGCGCGCCGCAGTTTATCTTTTTTATGAGTTTATTTGGCGTTATTTTGTTGATTTAGTAATCTGTCATTCAAAAGATAGCGGGGGACTTGGCGAAAAGACACCTGTGGATTTCATTGTACTCTGAATAATAAAACGTTAGCAAAACCCCTGCACTGACTGTTGCATGGAATTCAATGATTGCTTTCCTTTGTGTTGGGAGATTGAAATACATGTACACTGTACAATATACGACACATAGGTTGCAAGGCGAGATGTTTATACGTCATTCATTTGTGTGCATGTTTAGCTGTTAAGGAAAATAAATAGTGAGGGTGACTTATTTTATAGTGCAGCAATGGATCTCGAAAACCCAACATGTAATGGCGGTAAGTCATTTCTGAATTTATCTTTTGCTACATTATGAGAAAAATTAAAGGAGATATATTCGGTAGCCATTTTCCCAACAAAAATTATTTTTTTTTCAAATATTGTAGGAAATCATTTTACTTTGTTATGGAGTTAAAATGTTTATTAAAACAATTAATGAAACTTTTATTCATGGACATCAGTTTTTTTTCGAAAAATTATATGCATTGATTTCATGTAATTGGACTGAAAATATTTGATTGTTGATCATCACACATTGTATCTTTATTTTCTTTAATGGATGGCTAATTATTTAATTACTGCCTTTTTTTATTTTACCGGTCATGTTTAATCTTCCATTCAGATAAAAAGTAGCCTGACTAATGATCGAGTGTCAACAAACCCACGTGGAATCCAATACGTCTGCCACATTTACATTTCACCCGTCTTAATTCATATCTAATCTACAGTAAATAAGGTTTTTAAACAAACTACTGGTAATGTTTGTCACATAATAATATTCCCGATAGAAACCATAGAGAATATCTCTGACAGATATTTTATAAAGAAGTCTGGTTAGGTACATAAAGTGACAAGGTCAATGTTAAATGCCCTTAAATATAGGATAAAAATTAAACTGTCGGGGAGACCTGCAGTCAAGTTTCAATGTTGTGTAAAAGTGTCTCACTTTTACATTAACGTGTGTTAAAAGTATAAAATGAAACATCAGCAAGTTCATGATACTATCAAACAGAGGTACATGAACTTATAGAGGTAAGACTTTAAGAGTCCCTTTGACTTTCCTAGAATGAATAGAAAAAATTAACAATTTTTTTTAATATGCTTTAATTCACTGATGTTGTAGAACTTACTGATTCCTCCCCTTACGATGAGGAAATGCAGAGACGAGCAAACAAACTTAACGTCCGTCCCCTAGGACAAGTAGCCAGGGAGAGTCGACTGGAGCGACAAATGGAGAAAGCCCTGTTCAGGAATCAAGTGAAATTTCTCAGTGATCTAATTCAAGCCAGGAAAACGCTGGGGATCCCATATCACGAATCATACCCAAGGATTTCAAGTAGACTTTCAAATCATTCAATCACAATAGAGGAGAAATATAAATACGTTAACAATGCCTTTCATGCCCGCTATTTCAATACCGTGTCTCAAAGTGTGTTAAATGCTTCGGACAGACGATTGGAGAACTACCCGCATAGAGTTGTCCCTCCTTCCTGTCACCGACAGATGGAAACCGGAAATAGAATGAAGTCGGCCTACTGTGACGTATTTGGTCCGAAATTATGTTCAGATTGCACTCGCTCGAGGAAACGAGTCAAGAGTGCGCAAGACCAGAGGTATTATTTTCCAAATATCGCCGTCCATTCAAAAGCTCTCGTTGCCCCTGAAAGACTAGAGAAAATTCTGTTGTATCACGAAAGGGACTATTTTTCGAGCCCATCAGGTGATACAACCATATACGATCTGAGTAGTATATGCAAAGGCCCGGATGGAGGAGGGCCGCATGTGTTTCCGGAAAATGAAATTTTAGAAAGAGTTAGGAGTGGCAAAAAACTTGAAGCTCAGAAAATGATTGAAATGGGAGAAAAGGAAATTGCCCCTATAGCTCCGCCTAGCAGTAGACGGAATTCCTTAACACAAATGCCACAATTTTTGCAAAACAATGAAATGCGTGTAACGGTTTCTTTTGCTGTGTGAGGCATAGTATAAAACTACTCTCGTCAAATTCAGTCCAAATTGCACGTAAAATGATCATGTAAACATTGAATTTTTTGTCATTCTTAAATGTATTTGGTGACGAATACTGAACAAAATGGATCAACAAACATTATTGTGTTGTTATAGAGAAGCACACTAATTAAAGTTCTCTTTAAAAATTGTTTTTGTGAATTATGTCTGTTTTTATTGACTATTGCGTCTTGGATTTAAAAAAAAATATATCTAGTCCATAGCAAAGTGTTAACTTTGAATGCATTGTATACATTGGAATATACTTTCAGTGCATTTATTTTGGTACAGTTGTATAATGGAGTTAAATTTCATTCCAATAGACGTGACGAGATTTTTACTGTAGGTAAAATAACGTGCACTTTTAAAATCAACATCTGACCTATTCTTATTTTAATGCCACCTGCTGAAAAATTCAGAAATTCAGAAAACTCGTACAGGACTCTACGTATTAAAGCAATAAATGTTTAAATGTGCAGTGTGTTTTCAAGTAAATGATTCTAGAAATAGGCATAAATTGCACATTCTCTTTGCAGTGGTCTTTCTTGTCTTAATTCATGATCAGCGCTAAAAAATGATTGTATCGAAAAGAAGCATCACATTTAAATCTTATGTTTGTAAAATGGTGTAATAAGCTGATTTCATACTTTTGTATACTGTAACAACAAACATAAAAAAAGACATCAGAGAATTTTATTAATATCACGTGACAATCGAATCAACCAAGAATTCCGGGAATCGATATTGCTGTCTGGTTTGGTTTCATGCTGTAGTAGCAGAAGTGGAGCCTCATGTTCGCGTGACTGCAACCGGAATCGACAAATGGATGAGCCCCTCCGCACTTGTCCTTATTTGCTCCATCTTCATCATCAAAAAAGATGACCTCTTCCCTCACCTGCATTCCGAGCACCTGCTGACACTCACTGGTGAAGCGGAGGAGGTAGAACGGCGCGTCGATCGGCAGCAGTATCTTGGTTTGAGGATGGCCATCTTGTCTGTAGGTTTTATACAAAGTGAAAAATGCAAAAATGTATAATCACAAAATACATGTATGTTACAGAATTGGAGAAGGATGATAGTGTTCTTTACGACCTTACATGCGTGCACGTGTACATCTCTTTAGAGGAGTAGGACATAATGGATATTTTACAAAGGGATGTGTTCCAATACGGGTTGTTACCGGCGATTTAATAGTGGGTTACTTGGTCATTTTGGATTGTTCATCACATTGAAGAAATGGTCATGACTGCGTATAGGGCCAATATACATGTAACATAAACCGTTGTTCTGTTCCTTATTTACACATAAATGATTGAATGTGAATTATACAATCGGAAATTGAGACAAAATACAAATAGAATACATTTTTCCTAGTTGGAGGAAGATCATATTTTCCATGACTTATTTATACATCTATAGAAATTGATGAAACATATAGAGATAACGAACATTTTTCGAGATCAAAAGTCCATAAAAAATACAACCTCCAAAACAGAGGTGAGATCGTGTGTCACGAAGGAGTGAGCATCCCCTGCCGATCGGTCACACCCAATGGGCCTGTCGTAACGACTTTTTACAATGGTCATGATGAAGAAACTGTCATATTGGTTTATTTTTAACTTAGTAGCCACCTTAATTTACCTGCAGCAGTACCAGAATCTGTTTTATTTATGAGAGTAGTCACCTTAATTTACCTGCAGCAATACCAGATACATGTATCTGTGTTTTGAAAGTAACCAATTAATAAAACTGTACCAAATATCTGTGTTTTGAGAGTAGCCACCTTGATTTACATGAAGCAGTACCAGACATCTGTGTTATGAGAGAAGACACCTCAATTTACCTGGAGCAGTACCAGATATCTGTGTTATTAGGGTAGCCACCTTAATTTACCTGGAGCAGTACCAGATATCGGTGATATGAGAGTAGACACCTTAATTTACCTGCAGCAGTACCAGATATCTGTGTTATTGGAGTTGCCACCTTAACTTGAATTACTAGTACCCTGCAGCAGTACTGCATATATGTGTTATGGAAGTAGCCACATTAATGTACCTCCAGCAGTACCAAATATCTGTTATATAAGAGTAGCCACATTATTTTAATTGCAGCAATACCAGATATCTGTGTTATGAGAGTAACCACCTTAATCTACCTGCAGCAGTCCCAGATATCTGTATTATGTGGGAGTAGCCACCTTAATTTACCTGCAGCAGTACCAGATATCTGTGTTATGAGAGTAGCCACCGTCCGGAAGGATACCACCGTGGTGGTTCTCGTTACGTCCGTCCTCATCATCCCAATGTAGATAACCGGCGCCGAATCCTACAAGTAAGAGTCACAAGTCCTTCAAATCTCCATCATTTAAATCAGAATGTTATAATAACCATTACATTATATACCTACACAAGAAAGAATGGCACCCTTCCTCCGTTTACTAAGTTCCCTTCCCTGAAGTATCAAATGAAAGTAAGTCTACCAAATAGGTAAACCTCAATTGAATAAAACCTTAGAACCTTAATTTTCCCCATTAGATTTGCTCTCTAGGGAAGGGCAATTATAGGGCTCCATTCTCTATTGAGAAGAGAAATATCTGGCTGGCCCTATAAATAGACGTTGTTTACTCCTTCCAATGCAGGAGAGTAAGATACCAAAGACACTTTACAACAGTGGTACAGGTCAGTGCAGTATACAAACAAACACAGCATAAATACACGTAACTGCAATAAAATTTAAACAGAGGTAATGTAAGATAACCAGCACGAACACGTGTCGCCATTCAACGCCGATATCCGTGACAATAAAGCAGTGACAGGTGTAACGAATGCAAAGGGTATACCCTAGCTGGTGTTGATGTGTCGTAGATAATGATATCGAAAATGGTGTATGCCTATTTATGAGTCGTGTTCAGCTTTAAGAGCCAGATTTCCGAGGAACCCTAACTTTACAGCAAGATCCCCGGTGGAAATCTTACTAAAGGGGTGTGGTCACTCTGTAACTCTTTTTAAATTTATTTCTAGGTACATATGTAAAAAGACCTGAACTTACCGTATGGACAGTCGCCTTTCTTTGCAATACAGTAGTTTCCTGTTGGCCATTTTCTGTTGTATTCATTCACAGTGGGTGTTTGTTTAACACAAAATCGCGTCGTGATCGCATCATGGTTTAAGGGCCCTAGAAATAATAACCAATTGCAAGGAGATGTTATACTTGTTAGAATTTTTACATTTTTAAAGGAATTTTACATGTTTAATTGATCTTGTCTGAAGAACACAGAATGAACAAGAGGCCCAGGGGCCACAGCGCTCACCTGAGCACATCGGGCTTGAATTTAAACCCCCCAGGCGTTCATCATTTGAACAAACTAGAATCTGCACTACCTGAGGATGATTCCATATAAATAACACTAATCGTAGCTTTGAAGTACAAAATTGTACTTGAAAAGAAAATTTTAAAAGGTTTCCCTATATATCCCTATGTAAAACTTGGATGGGCCATTTTTGCCCCACCCTAGCTCCAGGGGTCATGATTTGCACAAACTTGAATCTACACTACCTGAGGATGATTCCACATGAATTTCATCTTTCCTGGCCCAGTGGTTCTGGAGAAGAAGATTTTTAAAGATTTTTCCTATATATTCCTATGTAAAACTTGGGTCGGCCATTTTGGCCCCACCCTTGCCCCGGGGGTCATGATTTGAACAAACTTGAATCTACACTACCTGAGGATAATTCCATGAGTTTCACCTTTCCTGGCCCAGTGGTTCTTGAGAAGAAGATTTTTTAAAAATGCCATTAATTTTTCTCTAATTCATAATTATCTCCCCTTGGAAAAGGGTGTGGCCCTTCATTTGAACAACCTTGATTCCCCTTCACCCAAGGATACTTTGTGCCAAGTTTGGTTAAAATTGGCCAAGTGGTTCTTGAGAAGAAGATAAAAATGTGAAAAGTTAACGACGACGACAACGACGACGCCAACGACAACGACAACGACAGACAACGGACAAATTTTGATCAGAAAAGCTCACTTGAGCCTTCGGCTCAGGTGAGCTAAAAAGGAGACACAAAGTTTCTGCTGGTACATACCTTGCATATGAATTCCTGCTGTCCACTGGTTACTGTTACTTCGATCTTCTGTATCCTGGGTCACGTATCCGGTTACAAAACCCAGAGGGTCGGTCGGACAACCGGAAGTGGGCATGTAAAGTGCATAGGTCCCAGAAGGCCATGTCACCGGAAGCTTAATTTCCACTAAGAATGAAAAAGGGAAAACAATCACAATGTGAAAGTGTTTGCATATCACAAACAGCAGAACTTTACGAAAACAAATGATTTTAAATGAATGAAGTCGGCGGTATAAAAATTCATTTTTTTTTTATCATATCATCCTTTGACCTACATGACGGTGGAACCTCTCCACCAATGAGCGTCGGGTATTCACTCAAGGCCCTCTCTATATTGTTCTTCCAGACAGTCAGGTTAATGCCGTTACAGATCCCACTATCAACAAGAGCATCCTGCACTTGCCAGTATTTTTCTGCTATGACGTCAGATATTGGAATCATGGCCCAGGAGATGGGGGCCTTTGTGGGGAACCCTGTGCTGAACTGGGCCAGTCTGGAGCCCAGGGGAAGCTTGGGGAAATCACTGTGGTGGAGGTGTGACATGTTTAACTGGACCACAGATCCGTAGCCCAATAAAGGCTCAGTCTTCAATACAGCAGCACCGTCGTTTCCCTTCAAATAGAAATCTAACGTATAAATATATCCTTTACATCCTTTGTTATACATACAAGTGAAATACCGGAAATGTCTAAACTGACTCCTATATGTAATCCATTTCACTGTGATTTCAACCTTTTTAAACTCCTACAATCTGTTTAATCCACAACAGCATTTTCCCTACTGCCTAGTTGCACAGTCTTTATTACTGTATATATAAATAACGTATTTTGAACGAATTCATTCACAGAAATTTTTTCTCTCTCTCTCTTTCTCTCTCTGTTTGTGAGGATGAAGTTAGCCAAACTTGTTTATTTTTCTAATAAATACCTACCAATTTCAGTAAGTATTCCTCTAGATCTGAGATAGAGAGGCGATATCTTGTCACATTCCGCGCCCCTAGATCCACCTCAATAGTGACGTGCTACAAAGTAAAACATTACATATTTCTTAGTATTCCCAAAATCATTTCTATGCAATTGGTTAATCAAGAACATTTGATTATTAATTAAAGTAACTATATTAATTTTTTTTTTAAAGTTTTCTGTGCAACGTTTACTTCATACTCATATTTGTTCCAAACTAGAAAATACTTGTAGACTAAGGGTTAATTTTAAATTATTTTTCTAAAAAACAAAAAAAATAATGTTGAAAAATTTTCCACATATAGTAATTTTAGAAAGTGGAACTGTCTTCGTCAAAATTATTAAGTAGAGATAATGGCCTGAAAAAAAAATAATTTTGCGTGTTTGAAAGTAAATGTTAAGTACTTTCTTTACTATACAACTGAGTTTGCTCAAGCATCCTAAGCGAAAAAAGTAATTATTCAAAATTGTGTTCAATTATCTAAAGTAACTTTACCGTTCCCCATGTGTCAATGAAGGCCTTATAAGCACTCTGGTCATACGTCATTGGTAACTGACAAACATCACGAGCGAATTCCTGAGTGACTAAATTTCGCTCTACATGCCCCACAGGAAGAACGTATCGAGCATGTTCAGATGTACATGAAGTTATTTCATCTCGGAAAACGTCATGTTGTGTTAAGGTTTTTTGCTTTATATCTTGATATACTACAAATATTCAATCAAATCGAAATCAAGAAATACAAATGAAGAAAACTGACAAAGAAAAGAAAACGATCAGATCATAACAACACAGTCATAATCACGTTAGAAGACGTGTATACATGACTTATGTAATTGAATTTTTCTGTAATTTCAAGACAAATACACAGTGCTATTGAATGTTTTCGCAAATGGAAACGAATTAATGAGCTTTTTTTCCCAACTCGTTGGTCTTTTATTCATGTGAACTTTGCAAAAACACTTTCACGCATTCCGCAATTGCTACATAAAAACAATCTGTTCATTTCCTTCAAAAAATGCAATTTCAACCTCTGAGTCAAATTTTCTGTTTATAAGCTTGAATTTTACTTACATTTAAATGGTTTACTTACGTGGATTAGCAGAGAAAGCATAACTGCTTACTGGAGCCACTCCATTGTCTAAATCAACAGACAGACATGTAGTTTAATTTATTTATTGTGACATTGAACATTAAAATTCAAGTGAATACATTCATTTGCAAAGTTTCCTATACCCCATATTAAACGAAAATCAGAAGAAAAAAAAACTTTAAAATGAGAAATTCCAAAAATTTCTGTTACCTGAAGTAGAAATGTAATGGAGGATATACTCCTTGTACGACTCGGGGTCGTAAAAAACGGAAGTTGATGACATCTGCGTGCAACGTGGGTAAGCTGTCTTTTTGATGTATGAACTTCCGTCAATCTCGGTCTCCAGTATGTTTCTTGTCAGGAGCAAACCAGGGTCTTGTCCAAGCTTTGCCCATTCCCCGCCGTCTGGATTTCCTTTAACCATGTTGTAGCCCACACCTAAGTATAGGTTGTCTAAGGTTGTTTGTGCAGGACATACCAGGGCGGGTATTGACCATAAAAACACCACAAAAAATGAAAGCTGTAAATCAAATTCCATATCGTAAATAAAATGACTACTTTGAAATTTTAACGTTTATTCATTTATATATTTATATCATTTAATTGCATGTTTTTAACAAAACTAGGGATGTTCACTCCTCCGTGGCAACTGATCCCACCTTTGCAATATTTAATGCGCAATTAAGTTTGAAAACTGTTCGTTATCTCCATATATTTCATTGCAACCACGCGTTTCCGTGCCCCTTTGTATTTTTTTCAGAATTCCCCTGAGGCTCTCTTAAGCTTCATGTTGATTAGAAAGTTAAATATATTTAGATATAAAATTCACATTGGGTGGAGTAATGGTTGAATTAGGAGAAAAGACACAGACTGAGAAATTAATAACATGAAATATTGATTTGTTTCTTTAAGTGCATGTAGCTGCAATAATGTTGTCCCTTCTGTTTTGAGGAGCGGGCTACAGCTCCAGGCATGTACATGTAGCAACAGGGGGGGGGGGTGTCGAAATACGATTTTCAAGCTAGGGCAACTTTTTTTTTAGGGGGGGGGGGGGCTAGTCAACTTTTTTCAGGTAGGTTAAAAGAAATTTTCTTGCTGCCCCCACCCCGTATCAAAAAAGATGCTACGTCACTGAACTCCAATTTCGTTACAGGCAAGGGCGAGAGTGATTCACCTCAGATTACGGTTCAAGTTCTCCGTAAATGGCTTTTTGTTAATATTTCTTACCTTACTTCAAATAAAGTAGCATGGCAAAACTTAAATTGGTCCAAAAACATATAGAGCGATCATTATGTCGCTTTTCACTGTGTATGTCATTATCGCAACTTGAATAAATCCGCCATGTCTACTGACCTTGATTGATTTTGTTTTGGGACAGCCAATAAGATCTATGTTACAGATCTATTTAGGAATTCCTGTATTTGCTGTTACGAAAACAAAAACAACTATCACTTGGAATGGTTTTATTTATTGATGTTATGCTGTGTCATTCAGCAAATTCATTTATAAATAACGACATTTCCTTTATCAAGTTATTCTAACTTTCATGCTCAAGTCTCGGTATACATCACACGAGAAGTGTCATGGCTGCTGGGGAGAACGACTGGTAATATTTAAACGCAAATTAATTTTGCTTGGCTTTTGCGTTAAAAGTGAATAAAGAAATTAAATTATTGTTGTATGTAAAAACAATTTAAGTTGTTTGTAATGAAAATTATCTTTTCACCGTTATATAGATGTTGTGGAATCGAAGCCCTTTCCTGAAAATATCAGAGTAAAAAAAATGGAGCTGCCAGTTTGTTTGTTTTTTTTTTGTTTTTGGTTTTGTTTTGTTTTAGTTTTTTCTTTTTTTCTTTGTTTTTGTTTTTGTTTGTTCTTTTTTTAACAATTCTGTTTATTATTAATGTAAATGAAGAAATATATTAATGATTCTTCTTTAACTCGATTCTCAATTTTGTTTAGAGTTTATAAGTTCATGATTTTTTTTAAATTTAAATGCTGTATTATTTCCAATCGTTATGTACCGAAAAGTACATGCATGTAGTCTTTATTTCATTTGTATATAGTTCGAATTATTTCCCTTTCCGCGATAAAGCGTCCCGAAGAACATTATCAATAAACACGGAAGTATTACATTTATGTATGTGTGTTATCTTTGGTGTCCAAAGCTCCATTTTCAACTTAAGACGCTTTGATTATAAATTCAATGACACGAAGAATCAGTTTACAATTAATAATTTATATTCTTAATTAATTATTAATGCAAAATACTAAATGAGTTTTATAAAACGGGGTTCGGAATGGAGAAAACGCTTCATTTGTATAGTTACATTTTTCTATTCTTAATACAGTATCCTGAATATTAAAAATAGATTATTCCATTTAAAATGGCGATACGCTCTTATTGCTCCTTGCTTCAAACTTCATTTAGACTGTAATATATTCCGTTTCAATTATTTAAAAAGAAATTTCATCAGGGGTTATTTCGAAACTACAAGAATTATACCAGAAATGGCGCGATATTTATTGCAGAATAATTTGCCTAGAGTATTTCAAATTTGAACTCATAATCGATTAGTACATGTAATCAGCGAGTGTTAAATGCTTATTTTTAAATCGAGGACTCCTAGCCCCGTTTGTACCCTTTCAGTAGGTTAGCATGATGACTTTACCTTCATAATGCGTATAATCCGAATTTGGTAATAGCTGCACGGAATATTTAGGTTTAAAAGTTTATCACTAAAGGTCGACTGAGGGTGATTTAGTGTTCGGCTTATCGATATCAATCTTGCATAATCTATCTGACTTTCTGTGAAATAAATTTCTTTTTATTGATTTTACATTTCTATTTTCCAGATCTTGTTTAATTATGCCCCCCCCCCCCCCGAAGAAGGAAGGACATATATTGCTTTGCTGCTGTCGGTCGGTCGGTACACCAAATTTCCGTTCACTTTCTTCACAACCCTTTTACGTATTGAAATGAAATTTGGTATACAGATTTATCATATAAATGCATGTATCTAGAAAAAGTTGGATACGATCGAGGAATTGGGACAGAGTTATGCACAATGCACTCACAAAAATTGTATGATTATTTGGGGGAGGGGCGGTTTGAACATATTTTATTGTTAAGATGTTACAACAAAAGGATTGGACACAAGTACAATGTACTTAATACTTAGAACGTCCTCTCCTTTATAACAATTAATTACACAAAGTATTGTTCAAAAATTAATTTACACTGAAACCAAAGGTCAATAAGATTATTTAACATAGGTAATGCATTTACAGAATTTAAATTGATGTAGTATACAAACGAATAAAAATACTTTCAAAAAACGACCAGATCTCTTGATAAACAATTGCACATTTAAAAATAAACTTTCATTTTCAGAAATACTGATCGTGAGTGTCTACAATACGTAAGTTAAACATTCTAAACATAGCATTAAACAGGTCGGGGGAGGGGTGTGGCAACGCAATTTGAAAAAATTACGCAATTTGAAAAATTTTTTCAAAGTGCGTTAAAATTGGGACAAAATCAATGCACTTTGAAATTTTTTTTCAAAGTGCGTTAAATTTGGGACATACTCAACGCACTTTGAAAAAAATATTTCAAATGCATTAAGAGTATACATAAACATTTTTTTTACCTTGGGACATATAACGCACTTTGAAAAAAATATGTATATAAAACAAAAAAAAAAAAAACAAAACAAAAAAAAAAAAAAAACCCAAAAAACTCTATACTTAGATTTTAGTAATTGAGAGAATCAACTTTTATTAATTATATCTTTCGAAAAACATTTTAATTTACATGTATTCATTTAACCTCATTGGGAACAAGGAGAAGGCGAGTAGAAGGTCTCTCAGCCCAACTCTTTTTTTTATACATACGTGTAGTCCATAGTGGTCGGTAGCAAATTGAAAGTGGACACCCCTCTCAAAAACAAGCCCCAATTTTCAATGCCTATATATCTTTCCAAAACATTTGAGTTCCTAAGACCCCACTCCTTTCCCGGTACCGATGCTTATGTTACACCCAAATATATGTATTTGCATAACTGGTACATGTATGACGTTGAAAACTTTCAATAAATTTTAGTTTACATATAAAATGCATGCAAACTGCAAAACCTAAGTAAAACATTCAAAAAAATTTAAGAGAGATAGAATTTTCAAAGTATGGAAAAATCAAAATCGCTCACTTTCACATCCTGAAGTGACCTCATCTCCAAAGAGTTATCCAGGTTCAATTATTTATCATACCCAAGATTTGCAAGAATATTGACAAATTCAAGTCATACATATTTTTTCAAAGTGTGTTAATATGGTCGATATTAACGCACTTTAAAAAGAAATTTTATTTTTTCAAAGTGCGTTCATTTGGTCCCAAATTTTACGCACTTTGAAAATTTTTTTTAAAAGTGCGTTGTAACAGAGGGGGCATAATTGTTTTACAAACATCTTTTGTTTAGAAAGATATGCATGTGAGGAGACTTCTTTAAATGTTCATGCTCTAAAAAGAGACTGTAAATGTCACTTTTAAAGATAAGATATTTCCCTTTGATCTAACAGCATTTGTTTAATTATAATAAGAAAATATTTCTTTAATGAAGTTAACCCATTATATGTGCACAATAAACGATACGTACCGGATTCGGAAACAAGTTGTTACAACTCATATTAGGGTCACACCAATTATTATATGCTATATGTATAAGTTTGCATAAGTGTTGTACAGTACGAAAGCCGGATAGGCTCATTTCTGAGAAGATAAAATAAAATTTAACTCGTTATAACGAGTTAATTATCTCGTTATAACGAGTTAGTATCTCGTTATAACGACTTAGTTATCTCGTTATAACGAGTTAGTTTTTCTCGTTATAACGAGTTAATTATCTCGTTATAAAGAATTAGTTATCTCAATATAACGAATTAGTTATCTCGTTATAACGAGTTAATTATCTCGTTATAACGAGTTAGTTATCTCGTTATAACGACTTAGTTATCTCGTTATAACGAGTTAGTTATCTCGTTATAACGAGTTAGTTATCTCGTTATAACGAGTTAATTTTTCTCGTTATAACGATAAAAAACTGATATAAAGTTGATATATCTAAGTGATAGGAAGTATAGTAGTATAACATATAAAACCGAGTTGATCAAGTTTGTTTATAGTGTGTATGATAAAGATTTTTATTGAAAACAGCAAACTAGTTGTTTTTTTTTGTTTTGTTTTTCGAGGGGTGGTGCCTGTGATTGTATTCTGTTTATGTATAAACAATGCAATTGATTTGTATTGTATACTTAAAAGACCGAAGACAAATACATGTACATGTATACGGAAACTTATGACTGCCTCTTGATGTTGTGTTATGAGTACGCAGTAGCCCCCGAATTTTACGCCCATGGCCTCATTGCTGATGTCTCCATATCCCCCTTCTTTAAAACATTTCTGACTCTCAAAATAATATTATATCACACTGTAAGTGTATATAATATATGTTGCGTTAACGCCTGCGTTAGCTTCCTATTATAATGTATTAATTTAGGTACTAAGACATTGATCATGAAAGCTAATAAGTCATCCAAAACATATCAGAAAAATTAATGTCTTTTATCGGAGAAAGTTGTTATAAATAAATTGCCAAACTTTGAAGCAAGTACATCTGGTAATAGATTTTTTTTATATTGTGTCCTTGGAGACGTTCACGTATAAATGTGTAAATAAAGATTGCTATACTTATCAAATTGTGATTATTGACAGCAAGATAATTCAGGATTAATATTATTTAAACCATATCGCAAATTAAAATTGCAACTTTTTATCAATTTTGAAGTGAAGTATGACTGATAATTATCAACTAAACATCAATGGCATTAAAACTACAGCTATTTTTTAATTCATGACTAACTCGTTATAACGAGATAATTAACTCGTTATAACGAGATAACTAACTCGTTATGACGAGATAATTAATTCGTTATAACGAGATAACTAAGTCGTTATAACGAGATAACTAAGTCGTTATAACGAGATAATTTACTCGTTATGACGAGATAATTAACTTGTTAAAACGAGAAAACTAACTCGTTAAAACGAGATAAGTAATTCGTAATAACGAGATAAAACTAAGTCGTTATAATGAGATAATTAACTCGTTATAACGAGATAATTAACTCGTTATAACGAGATAACTTATTCGTTATAACGAGATAACTAAGTCGTTATAACGAGATAATTTACTCGTTATAACGAGATAATTAACTTGTTAAAACGAGAAAACTAACTCGTTAAAACGAGATAAGTAATTCGTAATAACGAGATAAAACTAAGTCGTTATAATGAGATAATTAACTCGTTATAACGAGATAATTAACTCGTTATAACGAGATACTAACTCGTTATAACGAGATACTAACTCGTTATAACGAGATAACTAAGTCGTTATTTAAGAAATAAGGTATCATTTTTAAACATCTATCGGGATATAAATACGGGTGGGTCACGAGATTAAATTCCATAAAGCCCGAAGGGCTTTATGATGAATTTAATCTTGTACCCACCCGTATTTATAGCCCGATAGATGTTTTAAAATGATACCTTATTACTTATATTTACATTTGTGACTTATTCATACTTTATATTTGCAAGATTGTGACTTTGAACATGTGAAATGATTTATTTTTCAAACCCAACGGCATGTTTGTAATCCACTAAACGCGTGTCAACCGTTTATGACGTCACTGAGAAATTACGTCAAACGTTTGTCCATACGCACATCTATGACCTCTTGACCCCGTAATGGAATTTATACAGTTATAGATGGGTCATTTTCAAAAAAAGTCTATTTTTTGAATGACATATTTTGAAAAAATGAAAGTGGTTTTACTATGATTTTTTCAACTTTATTTGAATAATATAGTAATAAACTACTAAAATCCACTGCATTGCATAAAAGAAAATATTTCTTTTAAAAAATATTGACATTTTATCTTAGTCATTTAAACTTTAATGTCCTTCCTGTTACTTTCATAAAAAGAGCTGTAAAACTCTATTTCAAAATTTTCATCAAATTATCTTTTGTATACCGTTAATAAATGAAAAAATTATCATTGAATGCCAAGATGTTTGACATTCATCTAATATATGAGCGTTTAAAAGCATGTCAAACTACCATATACAAAACAGAAGCAAAATCTACGGGTTTTTCTTCATGAGAAGCCTTATTGCGGAATGTTTATATGCTATAGTTGAACAAAACATTCTTGTACATTATTTTTGTGATTAGAATAAACAGTTACAGAAAGTTATTTAAACAGGTGCTCTGCCAAAGCAATTTAAACTAGGAAAATATACTGGTAACAGTAAGGACTCGGGTAACAGGAAGGATAAAACAGTAACAGGATGGACAAAACAGTGTAACAGGATGGACAATGAAATCTACATTTTAAATAAAAATTGACTTTTTAAAAACTTTATTGGTTAGGAAAAGAGAAATAAATTTAGAATAAAAAAAATGATTTTGTCAAATTTGGCAAATTTGAGACAATAAAAGACATTTATGTCCATCCTGTTACGAAATTTAATTCTAAAGTGCTATTAAAATATTTATCAGTTCAATTTTTGTTTATTAAAGGTACTCTATGCTGTTGCAAAACTAAGAATTTTTCATAATTTTAAGAAAAACAAATGATGAAACTTAAATAGGTATATAAATACCAGGATAATTTGTCCCTCCTGTTACAATTTTTGTCCATCCTGTTACAAGAGTGCATGTTTAAGTTATATTGGCACTATTTGAAGCACTAACTTATTTCAATATGATTAACGAAGTTTTTTAACATGTGTTATTAAACTTATATTACTTAGAAAAATAAAATTAATTGTATTTATTGTTAAAACTCAAGATATGAAGTCCAGTTTTCCTTACTGTTACCATATTAATGGTAACAGGAATGACAGTAACAGGATGGATGTATCTCATATAAATCACCCGTTATTTAGTATAACGTACTCTTTTTGCATCATCGAGACATTGAAACAATTTCTTTGTAGCTTAGTTAATCTAATTGTTTTAGCAGAATAAACAATTTAAAGAGAACTTGCATATTATGAAGGTAACAGATAGGACATATTTTAATTATACTCTACCAATAAGACAAACGTATCGACCTTTGAACCCTTTCTTTACTCACTTTCAAATCATGGCGCTCATAAACTTGAGACAACAGAAAATGATGATATATTGTGGATCATGAAAACAGTTCCTAGGAAAGTGAGATAACTTTTATTTTAACATTTTCTTTTTGGTAACAGGAATGACATATACTGGAAGGACATGTCACTTCCTGAATGTTAAATGCACAATACTAGTCTTTAGTGGGCGGCATAAGTAAAACAATCATATTAAATTAATCTTTAAATGAATTCAATTAATATGAGGTGCAAAATTTGTACATATCTTCACAGGGTAATATTTTCCCTATCATTTAAATAAGCGCGTTATAAAATTTCGGTTAATGTGACATGGTTTTACTGTTAAATTTTACTCGGAATGCAGAGAATATTTTTTATAAAACACCTGGGAGATGATCATAAAATAACTTACAAGTTGTATGACCATGTATATTAACCAACGGGAAAAAAAATTTCACTCTAAAAAAATATTTTCCTATTATTCTGATCAAAAGACAAAAAAGTAGACTTTTTTTGAAAATGACCCAGATACGCATTGCTTTCAGTAGTGTTATATAAAGGAAAACATTTGCAAATGTAAATATAACGAGATAATTAACTCGTTATAACGAGTTAATATTTTTTTTATCTTTTCAGAAATGAGCCTATCCGGCTTTCGTAGTACAGGGACCTACGATCGAATTTGAAAGTTTGGAGAGTCACCTTGACAAGCGAAAATTAAAAGGCGGGTGTCCAAACTCGAAAATCCTAGTTCGGAGGGGGGTCTTTCAGTACCAAATTTTTACTCATGTACATGTCTACAACATTGCCTTTTATTACTCTAATTTCTAATTAATCTACTCTAATCATTTTCAATGAAACTAAACTTGAAGTTCATATGCTTTTTAATATAAAAGCCTAACAAATTACATCATCAATTTTACTAAGCTTCATTGTTATTTTTTCGATAAAATGCATCGAACTTTGTACATATTTACACAACCTTAATTAAATATCACAGTCTGAAGAGTCCAAATATTAACTGAATTCGCATACTGTAGTACTTGATTATAATCATTTAATTAAAAAAAATATATAATATATATTGATTAATTTTCACCTTAAATATCATTATCTCACGGATGTAATTAGTTTATGATTTGTAATTTGCATTAAATTATTATCCGTACTCTTATTTCGGAATTAATGATATTCATTTTTTTTAGATTTATTTTAATTGATATTTAAAAAGAGAGAGGAGAGAGAGGGGGGGGGTGAGAATAGATACTCGTCAATGACATATTAAATCATTGAACCGTTTGTAGAAGAAAAAACGAGGTCGTTATATGAATACATCATTGTTAGCTTCGCCATACACCAAAATCAGAGGATACTTAACAAAAGTATCTTTAAATTTTTAACAATGCTTATACGAGGTCTGTTTTCTTTTGCGATCACGAAGCGGTACATTATGTATTTAATTTTTATGTATCGGGTCACAGCGGGTAATAAAAGGTGAAAAGAATAAAGTACAGCAGTCGAAATCAAAAGTCATCCAGGGAATAAACTTATTGCCAAGAGTGAGAAAGGTAAGTTGTGAACTTTTTTTTTAAACGACAATTTCCATTAATTAATGCTTTGTCGGGTTATCTGAATTAAGTTTTAAACCTAAACATTATTTTCATTCCGTTGAGACCTGGAATCTAAAATGTTCATGTCGAAACCAATGTTTAAACTTGATGCTAGTTCGTATTTTAATAACATCCATTGTTATATGCTGTTAAATAAATTTGTTTTCATCACTGAAGAAATAGATTTACCAATTTTTAAATCAGATTTACAATCATAGAAGCTTTCAAAATGGAAACGTTAATTAATAAAATTGTCCTTATGATTAAAACAGCTAGTAATTACGTTTTTTTTAATCAGGCAATATGCACCCTCTTTTTCTAACCAAGGCTTAAGCATATATGTTTTCCACAAAAAATATTTACATTTCCATTGTCTTTGTCCGAGATGAAATTACAAACTGTAAATGTACTTTATTTCCCCATCAATATATTGGCGCGGTTCAAAAAAAAAAAAACAAAAAAAAAAGAAGAAAAAAACACGTGCAGGGCGGAACAAACAGCTAGACAGAAGCAGGGCTTGGAGCACGTGAATTGGCGGAATCAAAACATGTAAATATAAGGAAGAACTGTCAGATATTTCAATTTCATGACGATGATCAATCGATTGGCTTGCGTGATAATTTTATGCATAAACGCCTTCGGAATTTATGCAAATCATCATGCTACCCAATCGATTGATAACGTCATGAAATCGAAAAATAAGACAGATATTCCTTAAATAAACATGTTTTAATCTCAAGAAGTTTAAGGAAACCATCATTAAAATTGTGTCAATATCATTTAAATGCCTATTATAAATGAGAATAATGTCGAATATTGAATCACCAAATACACATAGGTGTAGAATTGAAGTATTTGCTAACTACGTGTATAATATAAAAGTCCCGCCCCACAACATTTATTAGAAATATTTATAACCTTATTTGCATTCAGGGATCTGTCCTCGTTATGTAGCATTATGGACAACGATTAATTTATCCCATTATTTACATGTATATATAAAACAGAGCAACATTGATAGTGAGGTATAAAATATGGGATAACAAGAATATCCCATAATTTGTAGTTTGGTATTCTTTGTGTGTCTATATCCCCTCTCCAATGCAAGGGGTTATAAAATATGTTTTCCAACTACAAATCACGGGAGATCCCAAATATACAAAACCCCAACGCTTCTATAAAACCTTATGGAATCAGAGAAAAAAATAATGCATCAATTCTAAGGCCTTTGGTGAAAATTTAAATTTACACGAAGTATATATCCATGCATGTTCTCCTTTTTAGGTATTCGTAAGTCGAGTTGAACTGATATTCTAAGATCTATCTTCTAAAACAACACTTGTATAAATTATTGACCCGTATTCGGTTAATTCTACACAAACCTCCACTAAGGTTTACTACTGCTCCACTTTTTAGTACTAAATACCCTAAGCTGGTATCAATTATTAAAACCGTAAGTTGTTATAGCATAATTAAATACTGCAGGTCTACAAGTCTCCTCAGCTTTTTATGGAGAAATATCAATCTATTATAGGGAATACAAAAATACAGGAATGATACACAGGTTATGTGTTCAATGTCAGACTAATATTTTCGATACATTTTAAATATTTTACAGAGAGCTTTAAAATGCATGACTTTGCCGTAGTTCGTGTGTACCTTTGGATTACCCCGATTACCGTCAAAGGATAAGCTCAATGCTGGGTGCCAAGAGGACGACTAGTGACCAAGTATTAGCCGTGTATACAGTCAAATGTGAACAAACTGGTGTTTGTATAACTTGGAGTACATTAGCAAAAGGTAAGAGTAGGTAACGACTATGAAGGGTAATTCAGGAGATGTTATTTGACACCCTTCTTTTTTTCGGGAAAAATTATTTTGGATTTTTTGCTTTGTTAAGAAAGCTCTAAGTACCAAGAAAAAGTGGAATTTTTTTGGATTTTGAGAAATATATATCAGGTAAAGGTGTACATATTGAGGCTACTGAAGTATTTAATCCATTTTTAACATACGGTACAAGGCTTTATTCTGCAGGAAAAGACATTGGACTATGTGAGAATAGAAACACTGTTTTTTACGTACATTAGGAAAGTTAGTGGAAATAATTAATTCAATTACTTATTCTTGGTCTAATATAATGATAAGCATATTCTAGTCTATTACAAATTGTGTAATTAACTTTAAACAATCATTTTTTCTATCTCACTTATAAGGGCGGATCACTCTAACAGCAGAAAACTCTCGTATAATTAAAAATCTTAATCCTTAGGTGTTATAAAAAAAATCCCCTATAAAAGGTTGAACATTCTATATAATAATTAAATTAAATCTAATATGATATGTTTAAAAATATAAATAAAATATCAGTATATGAATACTTTAATTGTTAGCGCATTATATTGTTTTATTCCTAAGACAGATGTTTTTATAGATATTTTGTTTTTAAGGCAAATTAAGTAAATATTTAATAGTTCAATAGTAGAGCGGACATAACTTCACAGAGACGGTGCAATCTGGAGTTTAATTAAATCCTAGCTAGTAAAAGGCCTCGATCGAAAAATCACTTTTTGATCGGAGTGTATGTAAACATATAAACATTGCATTATAATTTAAAATCCGGGTTGTACATTAATTAAGTCTGTAATGCAAATCATTGATGGGGTGGGGAATGAACGCAATCATTTTAATTAATGTTTTATAACCTACAATTCATCATGTATGTAACTATGTATTAATATTTGCAAAACTTTGTTTTTACCGATATTTTGCATTTTAATTTTGTATTTACTTGCCTTGGTGCAAGGATTTTTACCCAAGAATACAAGTGTACGACTTGTCCAAAAATTTGTCCTCAGTTGTAAAAGAAATATTTCCTTCAGGGCGACGGTGGTGCTGTAGGGCCCCTCGTACCAACTAAATAGGGGTTAAGTTTTCGAGGGTGGGGTAATGGGGGTCCATCGTCATTTTTAAGTCACTTTACTATGGACATTGAATACCTAATCCAATTCCAGTGGGGGGGGGGGGGGGTAAGGGGGGCTCTGTCCTACCACTTTTGAACCTTCACATGATGAATGTATGTTAAAAAATTACCAACATGTTGACAACTGAATTAGAATTAAACTTTATTTACACCTAATTATAGAAATATGTTATTTTGACTTATCCAGAAATGAATTACATCTTTTAAAAGTCATGGTTTTTTTTTTCTTTAGAAAGTTTGGTACATGTAGATGTTTGTGACTGCTGTTTAAAAAATTACATGTGAGTTTAAAATCTGTAACAAAGTAAGTAAAAAAAAAGGATGGTTATTACTTGATCTTCATCTATAAACTATAGCAAACCATTCCTCATTCAAAGCATATGCATGATACAATGATGTTAGCTGATTGTTCAATATTTAATGCTTACATTGTTGATATCTTTTTATCTCAGAAGATGGAATTGACAACACTCCTGATTTTCATGTTCTGTATTCTGTGTTCCTCACTGACCTGTGCCAGGAACCTAAGCAGAAATATCAGGTACGTCCTTAATTACTCAGTAATGTAAATTATTCACAATATAACCCAGTAACCAATATAAAAACTTTTACGTCGTTGAATTATTTTTCCAAGCATATTTTTCCCTCAATTTTATGAATTATTAAATATGATAGTAACGCCGTACAAACACTTTCAATTTCAAAGATCGGTCGATAGTTTGATAGATGATAAGGTTCTTGTGATTTCAATGTATTTGTCATTGTGCAATGCCATAAAAACACGAGAAAGGATATAAAATATATATTTTAAAAAGTCATGGAGAACAATTCATGAATTCTACTTAAAAAAGTAATGATCACGTAGTTAAAAGACCATAAAGTGCCGCACTTCCAACTTAAATATAAAATGAAATAGTATATCAAGACTTGAGATTTGGTCAAAGAAAAAAAATAACAAAACAAAACAAGCAAATTTAAAGAAAATTTTGTGGTTCCTTGCTTTATGTGACTTTGTGGGTGAGATATCATTATTTTATAGTAATTTGTGTCAAATATGAACGCCCTTTCATTTGTCATTAAAATTGTCCCCAAATATTGATTTTTTAAAAAAAAATAAGGTCGAACATGAAGGTCAAGGGGTCAGAAATCATAGCATGCTCGGAAATTAATATCTTGTCACCAGGTCACAGGTAATATACATGTCAAATATTATGTTGAATATAATCGTACATGTGAAATATGAGAGCTCTAGCAACAACTGTTAAAAAGTTATGCCCAATGTTAAAGTTGTGTTAATTCTTGCAAAATTGGGTCAAACTTCAAGGTCACTTGACAGAGTCAAAAAGTCAAATACAGGTATGTTGTTACTCAAAGAAAGACTCCAGCAGTCACAAGAAGAACACCATTGAAATTTGAGTTTTCCAAAACACATGTGGAAATTGAAACAGCTAGGAATAAGTCATGTAAGTATAAGTTCTGATTTTATTTTTTTTTTTGTCTCGTCCGTCCATCCGTCTATCTGTCGGTTTGTCTGTTTATCCACTAAAACTCTAACCTTGCGCAAAGCATTTGAGTGAGTTGGGCTATAGCTTTCATATCTCAAAAGTGTTTTCCTTGTGACAAGGCATTTATTAGTCAACTGTGTAACACCGAATTTGACCTCTTAGTTTAAACTTTATTTCATCTGAATTAGACATTATAAACACACAGTAGATAATTACCTTCGGAAACAAGTTGTAACAGCTTATATATATATTAATCCGTTTCCTTAAATTAAATTCCAACTATAAATTAATATTTGCCCTTGTTGAATGACATGTATAATAGAAACAATAACTGGAAAAAATTGATGAAACGAAAGCAAAAAAAAAAAAAAAAAAAAAACAAAAACAAAAAAAAAAGCCAACAACAAACAAAAACAAAAACGGGAAAAAAATGGGTAGAAAAAAATTACATAGAGAGATATCATATAACATGAATTAACACTAATAGAAAATGAGGAATAAACAGGCATACAATACAGTACAGGATTAACAATAACAACAATACGGACACAAGTAATATTCAAGTTACAAATCTTTTAGAGGCAGAAATAAGTTGATGTACATGTATGAAAATGTTTGAATTGAAGGAATGATTCATAGTTGAATCTCCAAATAAGAGAATGTTTAAAGTGACTGGCCCTAATGGGTCAATGAATATTTTCCTTGAGTCCGTGTACAGAGGACATTCTAATAAAAAAGTGTGTTGTTGTTTGAATTTTCCCACAAGAACAATTAGGATTATCTATATGTTTTGCAAATGATTGACCTCTTGACCTTGGAGTATGACCCATTTATACCCAAAATTACCAAAGTTTACACCTGGGCATAACTTTTGAACAGTTTGTGCTAGGGCTAATATTCCATAATATTAAAATATACTTTTCTATAATTTTACCTTGACCTAAGATATTCACCCATTGTTATAAAGGCTTTAACCTTAGCAAAGTGAACAGTTACATGTAGTACTATTGCTTTCATATTTTACTCTTTTTTTCCTAATGACAAGACATTTCTTTCGATACCATGACCTTCGAGTTTGAGTTGCATTTAGAAATTTCAACCTTCGACGCAAGTTGCCATATTTGTTTCACAAACACGTCTTGTTTCAGAAATTAAGTTAATCTTTCATTTAGGATTGAAAGTGTCAGCTTTTCTAAAAATTTTGAATTTTTCAGTTTATTATATTTAAATGTCCCGTGTTACGTTATTAAAATGAAAATCTAATCGTAAATTGTTTTTCTTTTTTCATATGTAATTTTTATCTAAGATAAATGAAGTAAGTAAATTCAATTTTTTGACATAGATAGAACATATTTTCACGTAGAAAAGAATTCCAGGACACATGTTCTATAAAATAAATGATAAAAGTATAAAAATTATATGTCAAATCATTAACAGAAACCTGCAACTATTCTGACACAAAAGGTTTAGGGAATATAGATTTAGGGTAATATTAGTACACTGAAAGAAAAACCTAGTGAATTTAACTCGTGTATTTCGTAAAGCTTTGGTCGTGATTAGTAAACTTTCAGTTTACTGGTTAAGATAGTGAGTTGTGGAGCGGGGGTCGTATAGATACTTAGATACCCAGTGAAAGTTACTCTCATCAATTCTAAATTTACTAATCTAATCTAGTAAATATACCAATATCTGGTAAAACTACTATTAAGGTAGTGATTGTATGGACAGTGAATCTAGTAGTTTTCTTCGTGACATTAACTAGTTATTTTTTTTACAGTGTATTCAGTCTCGAAATGTACAACCATCGCCAACTTTTCGTTATTTTAAAAACTGAGATCAATAAGTAAATGCTGACATCTTCTAGCACATATGATGTGTGTCAACATTCATTTCAGAAAGCGATTTACGGGATCTGTAAAAGGTCATGAGGATCATTTTAAAAGGCCAAGACTGTATACAAAGATGAACATTAAAAATTCACACATTGTTTAAAAAAGGAAAATATTCACTAAATGGATCAAAGATCGAGTTCAATATCAAAACGTGATATTTTTATAAGTCTCCTGCAGAGCATTCTATAAAGCATAACTGCATGCATAATTTGGTTGTTAATCCCCCCCCCCCATCTTGCTTTCTACGGGCCTGGATACAGTGGAAGTACTTTTGTCCATATGTGTTCTATTTCAGACAAGAAATTATTGAGAATCTTCTAACGGGATATGAAGCAACTGTTGCTCCAACAGAACATGGTATGTAAAAATAAGACAGATACAGCTGAATAATGAACTTTTAGTGGAACAAGGGCGTTCGCTATAAAGATTGATTGATTGTATACTGTTTAACGTCCCTCTCGAGAATTTTTTACTCATATGGAGACGCCACCACTTGCCGGTGGAGAGCTGCAAATTTTGATCTATACTCAGTACCAGGACCGGTCTCCACGTCCGACAGTGGGATTCGAACCCGCGACGTAAAGATCAACCCCTTACTTCGAGTACACGTGGAAAAATTAATAGATAACAAATAAAGTTTGAACTCCATGAATTCTCAGTTACATGTATTTACTGTTTGCTATAGATTTAGAGATTAATTCTTCTCCTTTACGATCAACATTTTGTGCTAGTTAATTTAAATCAATCTTTTACTTCAAAATACACGTGTCTTAGATTTTGCAACTCTTAAATGTAATAATCTAGATATCTCTGTTGCCCTGCTTTTAACAGGCATTCCGGTGACGGACATAGTTCAACTGTACATACTCAGCATTGACTCAATAAGTGATTCTAGCATGGTAAGTCAAGATTTATACGGGTAAATATGATTATAAACTGTATTCGCAGATGTATATATTTTACATGTAATAAGGAAAATTAACCATTGAAATGCAGGTTTCAGTAAAGATGAGTGTGAAGTTTTCAGTTATACCGATTGTTTAAAACATTTTGAAGTCAATACGAAAAACTATTTCTGTTCATGATTATTTTTTCTTAAAATCGGAATAGAATATATCAATGCGAGAAATTTCAATTCACGACTTTTACCCGTACAAAGATTATGACCGCAACACCGAATGGCTTTCAAAAATAGCTGTTACAATTACAGTTCTATTATTTTCGCCCTAATAAAGACACTGGATTCTATATGATTTTAGGACTACGATATGTCTTTCTACCTCAGACAAAGGTGGTACGATCCCCGTCTCCAATACAACGAATCACTGGGGGCAGATGTGTTGGAATTGGATCCAAAACTCATGGACAAAATCTGGGTACCAGATATCTATATAATAAACGAAAAGACCGCCAAAATCCACGTGGTCACGGTACCTAACAAGATGATGTACATCTACCCTGATGGGCTTGTACTCTACAGTGCTAGGTTAGTCATTTTTTTGTTTGCTTTGTGATTCTCTTATTCATATTAAGATGTATCCAATTGAGAACTGGACCCGACACGTAGGCTTTTGCGAAGCGAGGCATCACCTACCGCGAACACAGGCCCTGGCCTCGGGGCCATAAAACTTAGACGAGCTCACTTTTGATGTCAGTCTCGCCTTTTTTTCAAAGGAATATAAAGTGGAAAAGTGAGACAGAGATACGAAGTTAGCTCCTCTATGTTTAATGGTCTCTGGCCTGAGTTTATATAGTGTCAAGCAAATGAACTCTGTAGGATTTGTTACAATTATCAAAAAATGACCCAACCCATCCCCTACCCCACCCGGGTGGTGCAGTGAATATTTAAGAAATAAACAACGTTATTCAGTGAACATGGCGTTATGAATAGCAATTGCTCTGCTGGCATATTCCATGATGCGCGCTAGCGCATCATGCATGCATGGAAAATATGTCAGCAGAGCTATTGCTATTCATAATGCCATGTTCACTGAATAATCGTTGTTTATTACTTATATTTGCATTCTTTGATGTTGTCAAGAATATCAGAGGAAATCCTGGCTTACATAAGGTTGCGGCTTGTTGTCTTCAGTAAATAAAAACTCACAGCTATAAAATCAGTATACCTGACCATTGTACCTTTTTTTAGGTCACCTGAGTTACTCAGGTGACCTATTGCTATCCGTCGTCGTGCGTCGTGTGTTGTGTGTTGTGTGTCGTGCGTTAACATTTGAACATTTTCAGCTTCTTCTCTGAAATCGCTGCACCAATTTCAACCAAACTTGGCATAAAGCATCTATGGGTGAAGGGGAACAAAAATTGTGAATTTCATGATCCCTGCCCCCCTGGGGCCTGAGGGGTGGGGCCAAAACCACTAAAATTAATGCAATCTTAAAAAAATCCTCTTCTTTACTCCTGGACATCAAGCAGGCAAACTGTTTGCATGATTGTAATCAGCAAGGGTGCCTCTACCAAAATTGTGAAATTTATGGCCCAGGGGTCAGGGGTTCTGGTGTTAGGGCGGGGCTAAATAAGTATATAGTGAAAATGCATTATTTCTTTGAAAATCTTCTTCTCTGCTCCTGGGTATGAAATAAACCAATTAAGTACATAGTTATGATGAGCAAGAGTGCCTCTACCAAAATTGTGAATTTTATGGCCCCAGGGTCAGGGGTTCTGGTGTTAGGGCGGGGCCCTATTGATTATATACTGAAAATGCATGAGTTCTTTGAAGATCTTCTTCTCTGCTCCTAGGTATTAAATAAACTACTAGTAACTAAGTGCATAGTTATGATAAGCAAGGGTGCCTCTACTAAAATTGTGAATTTTATGGCCCCAGGGTCAGGGGTTATGGTGTTAGGGTGGGGCTCTATTTTGAATATATAGTGAATTTTCTCTGCTCCTAGGTTTTAAATAAACTAACTAGGTGCATAGTGATGATGAGCAAGAGAGCCTCTACTAAAATTGTGAATTTTATGGCCCCCGGGTCAGGGGTTCTGGTGTTAGGGCTGGGCTTTGTTGATTATTTTCTAGTGAAAAAACATGAATTCTTTGAAAAAATTTTTCTCTGCTCCTAGGTATTAAATAAACTAAGTACATAGTTATGATGAGCAAGAATGCCTGTTCCAAATTTGTGAATTTTATGGCCGGAGGGTCCCGGGTTCTGGTGTTAGGGCGGGGCTCTATTGATTGTATAGTGAAAATACATTAAATCTTTGAAAATTTTCTTCCCTGCTCCTGGGTATTAAGCAGATGAACTACCTATATAGTTATGATGAGCAAGGTTCCTAATCTTCCATAATTGTGAATTTCAAGGCCCCAGGGTCAGGGGTACCATAGAGGGAGGGGGGCTGTACTTATATACTGAAAATGAATGAATTGCTTGAAATCTGCTCCTTGGTATTAATCAAATATTTTTGAAAAGCAGGGATGCCTTTTCAAGAATTGTGCAATGTGTGGATCTAGGCCTAAGGGTCAGGGTTCATGTGTTGAAATGCATTTTTAGTTCCTCTACCCTGCCTATGGGTATTAATAAACCAAACTAAGCAACTGCTAAGTGTATAGTTATGATGATCAATGGTGCCTCTTTCAAAATTGTGAATTCCATAGCATCTGGCTTAAAACATGAATCAAGTTCAATCACTGGAAAGTTGTTGCATAATGCTCAGGTGACCTATAAGGCCCTTGGGCCTCTTGTCTTATAAATCACAAACAATTTATAAAGTATTTGCCTTTTAAACACAGTTATCTGGATACAAGCTGCGCCGTCGTCACATTCTCTTAATTTTTGTTTTCATGCAGTTGTGACGTCATCGATCAACGTTATTGAAACCCTATGACAAAAATCAATAATTTAGCACTTTGATGAAAAAAGGCAAAGCTTTAATACAGGTTATAACTCCAGAATGCTTTATATGATTTTTTTTAGTGCTTATATTTATTTTTAGAGCGGAAATTCTTCTTGAAATAGATATACTATGAAAAGAAATGTTGCTTTTTCAAATGTTAAAACGCCCATTGTGAAGAGTTATCGTTCTTTGTAGAAATATGCGAAAATATGATAAGAAAAAATTAAAATATGGCAGTTCTCCTCAATTTTTAAAAAGTTTTATTATACAATTAAAAACATTGGCCAAAAAAAGATTTTTAAAGGTGTAAATCAGCAATATTAAATTATTCTGAATTTCTTTTTTACCAAAGAATATTATTAAAAACTTATATTTATTCCTTTTGCAAAATATTTCATATATATACTTCTCAACACACTACAGAATATAATTTTAATAGTGCTTGTGCTACACTAGTGTGCATAGCAGTGGCATTCATAGTAGAAGCAGTTGCGTCTATAGTCCTATGAATGCTATTGATGACAGCATGTTCATAGTGGGAGAAAGCAGTGGATATGCAAATATATTCAAATATTCTGCAAAACGTGTGCTTATTTAAAAGAGTTCACAAAATACAAAAGAGGACATCCAATCCGACCATCCGAAATCATTGTGTAACTTCTGTTACGCACTAAGTCACCCCTTTTCATACAAAAACAGATACTCTCACTCACACGAAAATACCCTTATTACTTCGTTAGATTATAAAAAAAAATGAATATATATATACCTGTTTTGCAATTAGGGAGCAGGGGTGTTATATTCTGAAATTAAGATCGGGCTCATGTACCTAATTTCCTCCCGCGTTTCCGCCAATCATGGTGCAAGCCATGCTTCAAAAACTGCATGATTTTGTAAGACAACTTATAGTCTCTAACTAATTGATTATTTTACTTAAAGTGATTTTACACTATTTATCCTTGATTTTCGGAAATCCCTTACATTGTAATACGCTAAACTTAGGTGGGGGTGTCATTTGAATTAAGAAGCAGACTTTATTTTTCAGGGTCTCAAGAGTGTTTTCTTTATTTTTCAGGGTCTCAGGAGTGTTTTCTTGCATGATGGATCTACACAAATACCCTCTAGATAAGCAGATCTGCGACATACGACTGGAGAGCTGTAAGCACATAGTTTATTTTCTTGTTATTATCCTTTTCCGAATATTGAAATGATGTTGCTTTCGGGCCCGAAAGAAATATACATGTATACTGGTACTCAATTGACAAGTTTATGGTGGAGTTCAGTTGCATTTTTTTAACCTCATGGAAAGGAGAATCATCTTTTTATAGATTTCTAGTCAGTCGTGAGTATAATTAAGTCATAGATATGTGTTATCAGGCAATCTGATTGAAGTCAGATCCTTTGATCCGCTCACATAGATCGAGCGATCTAATTTAATCAATATCTTATTATGTATGTAAGATTACATAATCGGATTGGACATCTGGCATGGCTATATAAGTCCTCTCTAGATTCAGTGATATCGCTACATTTTTTTTAAATTTTGTTCAATTAAGCCTGGATATTTCATGCTGTTTGTTTAGTCTTGCGCGTCTCTTATGAGTGAAAAATTCTCGAGTGGGACGTTAAACAATAAACAATCAATTAATTCTTCATTTTTGCTCCCTTTGAGCGAAACTTTAAAACGATCATGAATGAATCATGAATTTTTACAGCTATTCTTTCTATTGTCATAGCAATCAGGTGAAAATGTTAAACCATTAAATCACAATCTATTATTTTCTAAAAACAAGTAAGTTCGTCATGAAAAGTTTGAAGCTTATATTTCTTTTCATCAGAATTTGACAAACGTTTAGAATTCACATTTGTAGACATGTGCATTAACCTGATGTTTTATTCATGCGGTAATTTAGATTCAAGAAAACAAAGTTTACAACATAAAAAATACAAACATTCAGAGTATAAACTATAAGTCAACAAAGTTGTATTTTCAAAAATTTCCGCTTGGATGTTGAAATAACCGACTTACATATGTAGATTATGAAACTGATACGATTGCAAATTTTAATTTGCAAACGTAAAAGTCTGGTCTTTTTAACACGCCTACCCTATGTATGGTAGTTCATTTTTACCCCACGTCTGTTGATTTTTCCGTGAAATCCTGGCTTACGATTGGTTAAAGTCTATCACGTGATGGAGGGGTACTACTTTTACCCCACCTCTGTGGATTTTTCCTTGAAATCCTAGCTTACGATTGGTTGAAGTCTGTCACGTGAAGGCGGTGGATTACTTATACCCGGTCAGCTGTAAATCTATATCCGGTCGATGTATTACGTCACAGACATAACGTAACGTCATAATAGGCACAATATAAGCGTGATGAAGCATTTACCAGAGAAAACCATTTATGAACCAGAGATAAAACGTAAATGTTTCATCGGTGGGGTAAATTCGTTACATAATCTTTTAGTGACAGGGTATAGGAGGATACCTGGTTAGTAAATTTCATACCTGACTCAGCTCTGCCTCGCCAGGTATGAAATTTACTAACCAGGTATCATCCCGTACCCTGTCACTAAAAGACTACGTAACTAATATTATTAGGGCAGTGACCGGATAAAGCTTTGGTTTATTAGGTTACCTTTATTAGGTCAATGCAAGGGGTAGTTGCAGGATTAAAACAAAGTATATGTACAGTGAAACTCGTTTCATCCGGATCGTCTAATATGGATCTCATCTAATGCGGAACTCGTCTTATCTGAAATATTGGCTAATACGGTGTGAAGATAATTTTTTTTTAGTAAATTTAATGATTTCAACTCTTGTCTATTCCGGTCAATTTCTTAAAACCTAGTGATGTGTAGATTAGACAAGTTTTAATTGTATTATAAAGTATTCATTTTGTTCAGTTTTCTTTTCTGAATATATACTTAATATTTATGAAAGTCAGTCTTCATTTTGGCTACTTTGTATGTTTAGGTAGAAGTAAATACATCCAGTAAGCCAGAAAGCATTAGTACAAATTCTGATTTCAAAGCAAATACACGTAAATCTTGCATATAACAAATTAAAGTGAGATGTAACAAATGAATTAACAGTTTCTATCTTTGCTTGAGACAATTATTCAATAATGGACTATATCTGTTACAATGCACGGACTTTTTTCTATCCTAGATGGGCACAGCGCAGCGACACTGATTGTGAGGTGGCGGGACACGCCAGCAGAGATCTCTAAATCCTTACGCCTCCCGCAGTTTGACATAAATCTGCTTAGATCCTTCCATTGTGACCAGCAGTACATGGGAAGTGAGTAACTAAATGTAATAATTACAAAAACAACATTTTTGATAGATGAATAATATTGGTTTTTCAGTACACCCACACTGTACACTAGTAATTTGCTATTGTTACATTATTTGTCCTCTGTAGATTCTATAATTCGAACAATACCTATACTCAGAATAAAAAAAAAATTGAAGAACATGTCAATAGTAATACGTGTAATTTGGAGAATCTTCTTCGATGGTATACATTCTTTAGAGATGGTAGCTATCGGATTCAAGTTCAACTTTAATAAAAAATTGCTATATATTTTCTATATATTAATAATGTTTACCAGACACGTGATTTGAAATTATGTAGATAATATAAAGAGTGTGAATAAATCTGCATAAGTTACATTTGTATAATGTAAATTATCCATTTTTTAGGTGATTTTTTTTCTTTGCGTATATATTTTATGCTAGCTCCACCACTTTAATTTTGAAAAACGATTCATGACTACATGTATTACATGAAAGATTTTGCTGTTGTTTCATCTAATTTTTTTTTCTTAAGTAAACTACACCTGTATCGGGCTCGACATTCACTTAATGAGGAACATAGGATACTACCTGACACAGACCTACATCCCGTGTATATTAGTGGTCATCCTTTCCTGGGTAAACTTCTGGCTCAGCGTCGACGCGGTTCCCGCCCGAATTTCCTTAGGTCTCCTTACAGTTCTCACGATGACGACACAGAGTTCGGCCGCCGTTAGAGGCCTAACAGTTGTGTCATATGTCAAGGCCATGGATGTATGGGTCTTTGCTTGTTTATTTTTTGTTTTTGCCGGACTTTTGGAGTTTGCATGGGTCAATGTATCAAACAGAGTAGAAAGCCGACGAAAGTCAGTAACAGATTTACCGGCCCTAATGAACGGAAAGGTATCAGTGGTTTATTTTTAGAGATATGAATTCCAATTCTGAGTCAGAAATATTTTAATTTATGAAGCTCTTTACGAGATTGACACTATTCATTTATATGATTAATTCAATGTTTTGTATAAATTGAAAAGAAAATAGACTTTTTTTTAAGTCTTCATGAAAAAATATCCTACATTTTCTTTCCAGAATTCTCCAACTAAGGGTTCTCCAAAACATAGGGACGGTTTTTTCTTTAAACCATCGAAAGATCGAGAAAAGGCCAGAAACATTGATCGAGTCTCTCGTTTTTTGTTCCCCTTAGCATTTATTTTGTTCAATGCTGCGTACTGGTCTATATACCTGGTTCTCTGGGAGCCTGTCCAGGACAAGCACGAGGATAGCGAAGGAATCACCATTCCAGTAAACCTTAATGACTCATGATGACACCATGTAATGACACAATGTGATGACGTCATGTGAAGTCATTAAAACTTGATTTAATTGTGTTCACAGAGGATTTTTTCAGAATAATTTTCCATTCTTGTGTTCATGGATAATTTTCATGGAAATGAGAAAATCCAGCACTTGTTTCATAAGTTTGGATCTCTCGCTATTTTATTATTTATTGCAATGTTTAACCCTTTTGAATATTATTACACATCAGAAGGAAATTGTGAATTCTTGCCAGTTAACTTTACAGCAATACCTGCACACGGTGTATATCTCAACAAGCAAGACTATTGTGCACGGTATGTAGGCTTTTGAAGCAAAAGAAAGGCGGTCAACGTATATTTTTTGTCCATATTTGCAATAAACGGATATTTTTTTGTCAAAAAGCATGTGCCTACTGAAGAAAGCATTTTCTTAGGAGTATATATGGATACATGTGGATTCATGCTTCATTTTCAAGTTTATCCCACACTGCAACAAAATTCCAAGGATTAGAGCAAAAATGACGCTAAATATGTGTTTATGATCAAATATCAGAACTAAACTTTGCTTTATCATAACTTTTGTATTACTGCTAAATACATGTTATCTATATAAACGTTTGTACAAATTGTCTGTAAACAAAACAGATCGTATATAAATATATTGACGGAAAATCAATGCTATGCCAAGGGTGATTGCAACATGTTGTACCCGGTTTGTTTACCTACTTTTTTTCTTAAAGAATCATTTTCTGAAATTTCATTTAAAATTTTACTTTAAAGTAACTTTTGTGAAAGTTTTTGTAACAGCACTCTGAGTGATGAATTCCATTTACTGGACATATCTGATACATATTTGTCGTCCTTTTCGCTTTGCACATGGATGTACAGGGTACTTTGTTCTCTTTTATTTAAAGGCAACATATTCAGATGCTCCTCTAAGAAATGTTTTATACGTGCAGTATTTTGAACATTACCTTTAGTTAAGTTATTATGATTGAGAAATGACTTTGAACAAATAACTCTTTGTCTTTTTTTAATATCATAAACTTTGCAAAATATAAACGAACTCCATTTCTGTTGATACACTGATGAGTTACTAAATTCAATTGATATTTATTATTAAAATGCCATGACATAATGAAAGTGTAAATTGTAGAAAATCCGCAAAGAGATAAATTCTCTCGAGGGACGTTAAACATGTAAAATATTGATACTACAATGTATTTTGTTAATGTCCTTCTCAGGAATTTTCATAAGAAGGCTTGCCGGTGGAAGGCTGCACATTCTTTCCTATAATAGAAACTGACGACCATTGAGCAATGAGGGATCTTTTTGTTCCAGCATCTACATGGGCCCTTGGTTTACACGGTCTCCACGTCCCACAAAGGGATTCAGACCCGCAACATTAGGACCAACTCCCTCACTTTAACAAAATTATTAGTGGAATGTTGTTGATGATCCTATTTTTTCACAAAATGCAGAGAGCAAAGCGTCTTGGTTAAAGGGGGGGAGGATAACATGGATACCTAATTTTGGGTAGTAAAGTTTATAATACATTAAATTGTTTTTCAGCACTATTTATTTTTAAACATAATTATCGGAGGTGGAGGATGTCTTTTTAACAAAAATCAAATTGCATAGCATTTAAGTGGGAAAAGGGGGGGGGGGATAATGTGCATACGTAATTGGGCAGTTTCCTTTATGCCTAGCAGAAACATATCACGTATGCCATATGTATGTTTCAGTGATTTAATTATTTACCTACCTAAGATATCCCACGGTTCCAGGCAATATGCATTTTTTTCGTAGTGAAAAATAACAATGTACGTACATCGAGAGGTTAACTGAACTGTATTACTTAACAGATTTCAGGAATAACGTGCACCCCAAATTCCCAGACACCTGTTGGAATTTGGTAATAAAACTGCGACGTTCATCGAAGTCTTTTAATCTGGTTCCCGCAAACTTTAACTGGTTCCCTAGCGAAATGATTATTGTCAAGTCGTACATAAAATGTCAGGGTTTTGAGGCAGTGAAAACGCGATATCTGAAGAAATATTTCAACAATGAACTTGAAAATAAATAGGCTTCATCTTTTTATACTGCCATACAAGTATATAAACGCTGAGGGTGGTTAATGCAAAAGATCTCTGTCAATCCTGCCCACAAATGATTATTGTCAAGTCGTACATAAAATATTAGGGTTTCGAGGCAGTAGAAACGCGATATCTGAAAAAAATATTTCAACGATGAACTTGAAATGAATAGGCTTTGTCCTTTTATACTTTCACACAAGTATGTAAATGCTGAAATTGGTTAATGCAAAGGTTTTGTGTCAATCTTGCCCACAAGGTGTAATGATTGAACACACTAACACACACTCTTGCCCACAAGGTGTAACGAACACACTAACACACACACATGCGCACATTCGCGATGATATATCCCCTCCTCAACTAGTTGCGCGAGGGGATAATAAATTATGAATAAAATAGATGCAAATAAATAAATAATAAATGTGTAAACTCATAATTAAAAAGAATTAATTGTGTGAATTTATAAACGAGTAAATAAATAAAATAAACTGAAATAAATGAATGAATAAATAACGTCAATTTTAAGTTCAGTGTTAATGTTAATTGATAAATGTTATTGAAGTTAAACTTATTATATTATGATTTTCATGTTGGGGTAAAATGACCCAGGTTGTGTTGAGAAATGAACTAGGTGAAGTGAAATGAATTGGGCGGAAATGACCTAGGCAGAGCAGGTAATGGGGTAAAATGACCAGGATTCTATTAATTGGTAAAAATTAAGTAACAGATTATGAATTATCCGGTATTTCAAAATTCAACTCCTGTATATAGTTCCTTGATCCGGCAGTTGTTTGTTTCATCACAACTATAAATAGCGGTTCTCCAGATTCATCAAGCACTCCAGTTCACTGAGAGGAACCTCAACCCTAAATTCCCATTGGCAAGGTAGGTAATTTGAACTGAATTGAAATGTTTTGCTCCAATGAAATATTGATTGGATTTACGATACCTTTAGTCTAAACATTATTTTTTATGAAAATGTAAAACAATTCTATCAAGAAAATGTTTATTTCTGAAAATAGTGTAATGAAGACTTACAAACATTTAATCCAACTTGTTAAAAATGTAGGCTTTTCAAGGACCAAATCGGCAGCAACGAAAGAAAATGGCTCTACAACAAGGTATGTTTTCTTTTTATCTTTTGGACATGCACTAGTATTGCTCAGCGATCAAATGCAGTTTTTGACAAAGATATGTATGCAGGTAAAAAATGTATTTACGGTGTACAAAAAGGTCAAACATTAATGTTTTTCATATTGTTTATCTTTGTAGCACAAGTAGACGATGTGATGAAAATAGCTAAAGACATGCTTGATAATGTTGATCCTGCTGTAAAAAAATTATCAGCGATCGAACTTCAAGAGCTTGACGAGGTCATGAGAAAACACATCTCACAGGAAATTCAATTGACCAGTTCCCTAGGCGATATATCAGGAATTGATGATAAAGAAATGGTAGACAGGATGAAAACACTTCTATCCGATGAAGATTTTAAGACAGCAGCTGGATATGTCGACCAAGAGACGTATACCATGGACATCCAGGGATCACAGGCAACCATACTGCGCGGAGGCCAAAAATTTCTTGAACCTATCCAGCTGAACTCTTTGGAAGGCGTAAATGAGTTCGACATAATCCAAATCGCTAGCCTTGTTATTGAAAGTGTATTATTTATCCTCGGCGTTATTGGTATTAAAATCCCCATTAAAAATTCTCTTCTTAAAAAGATTATCCCAGCAGTCAGTCCTACATTGAAGCAGCCAGCTTTTAAAAGAGCAGTAAAGGCATTCCTTAGAGCCTGGAAGAGTGGAGGTCCCGTGGCAAAAGCACAAGCTATTTACAAACTCATAAAGAAATGCAATGACTTTGGCATTTTCTGGAAAATCGTGAAAATGTCTTTGGCAGAAATGAAATGGTATGACTATGCTAAAGCCATAGCAGAAGTCACCGCTACAATCGTCGCTACATTTGCCACCGGGGGTGCTGGTCTGATTGGGAAAATAGCTCTCTCTGTCGGCGATGCATTAAACATAACGAAGAAAGTCATTAACCTGTTGAAAAATGAAGAAATGGCTCAAGCTTTTTAAAAAAAAATGATTGACTTGAATTTGACAGGAAGATTAATCGGTATATGTTTGTCGTGTCAGGTCCAGTACAGCCAGTACATTTAATTAATATGTATCTAGAAATACCTACTGTATTTAATAGCTACCGGGGTAGCTTTTTAAAAGCTTTTTCAAGATAACTTTTCAGAATTTTCCTTGATTTCAAGAAAACAAAAATAAAAAGAAAAATAAAAACAAGTAAATGTATACGAATAGTTTTTCAAGGATTATATGAAAATCAATCTACAGCATACTAGCCAAAATTAATTCAATTTAAAAAAAAATTATGCTTTGATTCCTTTGAATAAAAAAAAATAATTGTTGAAATGTCAGAAGAGAACCTTTGTCCCTGTTACAAATGATGTTACAAATGATGTTTAATCCTTTACTTTGAAATTAAGGGAAAATCCTGTTGTATATAGCCCAAAAAGATTAAAACTTTGATTTCAATTGCAGAGAAAGGGACTCATCTCCAATAGTATTTTTTCCTGGATTGTTTTCAGATTTCAAAATTGAAAATTATCACTGCATCAAAATGCAATATTCTATGAAATTCATATTTAATAAAAAATGCAAATTTAAAAAAATAAGTTTGATTTTATAGAGCTCTAAATGAACCTACTTCAAGTAGGTAAATAAAGCTAAGTAGGTAATTCAAGCTACGTAGCTTGTAATTGTCCTGGTGTCCAGTCAACTCGTAACCAAACTGAGTCATTAACCCAGAGTCAACTCGTAACTGAAGTCAAAGGCAATGAACACATGATGAACATACACATGTATTTCTTTTTGATATATTTTCATTCAGATATCTGATTTATTATTTAATATAGTTATATACTCCTTTACTAATTATGTGTATACTAAATAAGATATTATAATAGTACATGTCTTTGTATATAGTATAACACTCTATCTGTAAGTAACAGTTTTGGGTATTATGTTGACTCCGTACGAATTGGTTTGGGTACGAGTCCGTTTGAGGTGAATGTAAATCTATGAGACCTGTAGGTAAACATTAACAGGCAAACCTTCGGTGTGTGGTTCTCTGAGCACAGACACTCGAAAAAATCTACCCCCTCTACAGTTTCTATGTAATATTTCGATATTTGGCTAATCTAGCGACTTATTGATAAAATTTCATGTGCCTGTGCTCCGAGATAAACGAAAACTACTCCAGGTGTTATGATATTCTGAACTAATACAACACATGATCTATCAAGTGTCGACAGAGCTAAAATTGTCGGTCTGGTTTGCAGCACTCTCTTTAATCGCCACATTTTTGGCAGAATACTGTAGATGATGGACTTGCCATACCCATTTGGAAGCACAATAAAAATATTTCTACCTATGGAAAACTACTTTAAACAGAAAATCCGTTTTCTTTCAATAGCAAATATATATTTAACACGTCGAGAATTGCTTTCAATGTTTTCTCCATGGGCGCAGCCACTTTTCATCAGAAAATCGGCTTTCTTATCAGATTTCTGATTAGCCTCAGTCTGAGTTCAATATTTGTATTAAAGAAAGCGTCCAGACGTTTGTGGAGGTATACGCAAACGTCTGGATGATGCAGAATGTTCTTTTTTGCATAAGATTTTGCATAAATCCTGCATCATATGAATACAAATATAGGTCTGCTTAAAACGGAGTGATCCCAGAGGAATTCGAATAGATTATTTGAAGACCTTGTCTCCAAAAACCACATAGTTATTGTCAATCAGAATCTCAATTATCTTCTTGATGTCAACTTCAGAGCACTTGTGTGCGCAATCGGAATATGTTTTAACAAAATAATTTTGCAAATGGCCATTGACCAGATAAGTAAATTTAAGAGTTCCAGTTTAAGCGAAAAAGCAGCTGTCAATAATATCTAAAAGCTTGGACTTGAATTATCTTTGGGAATGGTTGTGTATAAAGTTGAAAAGTCGTAATTTTTTAAGCTGTTGGTTTTCGTAGCATCTTGTGATATCAAAATATCCAAAAGTTCTTTGGAATTTTTTAGTATCCATATATAATTTATTTTGTGTACACTCTCGAATACTCCTTTTGTATCTCTATGCATTTTTCAAAATTGAATTTAATATCCCAAGTGAATTTCATCGCATAAATAAATTTTCGAGGATTAGTACCCCAAGTATATTTCTTTCTACATAACCCTTATTAACTGTACATTACTTAAAGATAAAAGTTGAATACTACAAGTGTATTTCTTGATTGAAATACATACTCAGAAAGTCAGACATGCATTACTTAAAAATGGGGGATGACTGTCTTTGTACAAATGCATATAGTCAAGTGTACAGTACTAAAATTAAAAGGATTGATATACGTTAAGGACAGATGGTACAAACAATTTTTATCTTTGGAGAAGACCTAATATTATGTCACACGTTTAGAAAACTGGATAACTCTTAGAATTTTTTCTCCTAAGAACTGGAAAATGAAATAGACTTTGAAAATATTAACAATATTTCAATATATTTAGAGATATGAACAAAACACACTCAGTAAAGTTTTAAAGATGAAAACAGATTTCAGAATATGTTACCTTGGTGCTAAAAGTGTAATATAAATTTCAGAAAAAATATACCAAGCCAATTGAATTTTATTAGGAAAAGCAAAATGGTAAAAAAGCCTATGTGATGTTGCTGATTTTTAGTCATTTTGTTTTTCCTCATAAAATTTACCAGGCTTGGTATATTTTTCTTAAGTTTATATTACACGTCCAATACCAAGATAACATATTCTGAAATTTGTTTTCACCTGTAAACCTTCTCTGGGTATGATTTGTCTATGTCGGTTTTTTTTATTGAAATATTACTAATATTTTCCAAGTCTATTTCATTTTCCAGTTCTAAGGAGAAAATATTATAAAAATTATCCACTTTAATAAAGTTGTGACATGATATTTAGTTTCTTCCTAAGATAAAATTTGTTTGGTAATGGTAATCTAACAACCAAGTTATATGATAAACGTGATGACTTTAACTTCCCTTACTTATGCAGCAATATACCTTCATCACCTGCATACTGAGTGTATATATCTCAGTTGATTCGATACGCAAGAGCGTGTTCTACGTATGAACAATTTCTTAAACGAGGTAAATTATTGACAAGCAAGTTGATAACAAGAATATCAACAGTCTCGTTTAAAGTCATCATTTCGTAAATTCTATGGTCGATACAATGACCTTGTCAGCAAATACATTTTATCATTGAGTCAAATGCTGACTGTCGTTTTTCATACCAATTGTTAGTCCATTATTTTATACACTGAATTGACAACGGATTTTTTCCGTTATTTCCTGATCATGACAACGAACACACGGCGGGTGTGACCGGTCGGCAGGGGATGCTCACTCATCCATGGCACCTGATCCCACCTCTGATGTTTCGGAGGTCCGTGTTTGCTCTGCTCTTATTTTGTATATTGTTTAATGGACGTTGAGATTGAATACTGTTCGTTATCTCTATATCCTTCTTGTATCATCTGTCCTTAAGTGTATTTCTTTGTACAAATACCCAGTTAATTGTGAATGAATTAAAGATGGTGGATTAATGCCTCAAGTGTATTATTTGTATAAATGCAAAGTCGAAATATAAGGGAGTAATACTCCGAGTGTATTGCTTTGTACAAATATAAAGTCAATTGTGCATGACTTACATTTAAAGATAGGGGATTAATACCCCAAGTGCATCGTTTTGTACAAATACGAAGTAAAATGTAAATGAATTAAGGTAGGATTCTTCTCATATTTCTAATAATTAAAAATTAATAAAATTTTCACAGAATCAAGAAGACAATATCAGTAAGTGATAGTATCAGGGAAATTAAATTTGACCGTTTTATATTAGAGGCAAGGTCAGGTCAAGGTCATTATCTTTTTCCTTGACATTAAGAATAAAAAATACCTGTTGCCAATCATGTGATACCTACTTCTATTTCAAAAGTTAAATGATTGTTCTTTTTGCATTAAAACATATCACTGTATCGGGTCTATAGCATGATATTACCAAATTTACATAAATAATTTAACTTAACTGGATATTGGCTATTCCGAATTTTCTCTGTTTTTCTTAATTTTTTAGGATATATCAGTTATTTTCATATGCTTCTAATATTTAATTGTTTTTTTATTTTCACATAGAATAAAGTAGTCTTATAAATGTAAAAAATGATACACAAACAAAAAGTTTTGATCGTTTGGAAAGAGAGAAAAAAAAAACTTTTTATGGATTTTTGGCTCAAATCTGCACTTTGATAGGAAGCGTTTAAAAGCTAATAAAGTTCTAGTTTGTTTGAAAAATCATATTTATTTGATATATTTTTAAAGTTTAGGCCCTCATTATTAATTTAACTTACATTTGAAAATTTCTCCAAGTCTTCGATTGTGTAAAAATTATAAATAAATTCATTGTTCTATTATAATTTTGAGAGGCAGAAAAGAAGATATTTTCATACGCCACCATTCCGCCAAAAATATAGTCCCTGCTAGTTTTCAAACGCAGTTTACCATTTCTATTTAAAGTTGTACAATTTTGATGAGGAAAGAAAAATATGGTCTTTTAAATTCCTTATACCTCAATATATAAGACATATAAGGAAATATACTTTGAATGTCTCATCTAGTCAGAAACCAGAGAAGAATCCTACCTTAAAGATGGAAGATTACTGCCACAAGTAAAAGATTTGTACAAATACATAGTCAATTGTTCATTATTTAAAGATGGGGGATTAATACCCAAAGTGTAAAAAAAATTGTACAAATACATAGACTATTGTACATTACTTGAAGATGGGTAATTAATACCACAAGTGTATTGCTTTTTACAAATTCATACTCAAATGCCCTCAGTGCCGAGTATAGGACAAAATTTGCAGCTCTCCACGGGCAAGTGGTGGCGTCTTCATATGAGTAAAAAATTCTCGAGAGGGACGTTAAACAATATTCAATCAATCAATCAATCAATCAAATGTACATTTCTTTAAGATCGGGGTTAATACATGTACTCCAAGTGAATACAATTGCACAAATACATAGACAAATGAGCATAACTGAAATATGGGGGATTAATACTCCAAGTGTATTTCTCTGTGCAAATACATATTAGTCAAATGTGCATGACCTAAAGATGAGGGATAAATGCCCCAAGTATCATTGGATTTAAAATGGGTATAGTGACTATTTAGAATTGTAAAATGTTGAGTATTTTGAACTTAAAAACCTAGAAAAGGGAGATATTGGAATTTCCTTTTTTATTTTGAAATGTATTGTACATTTTTCGCCAGAAAGCATGTGCCAAGTATATGTTGGTAAACTTTTCCTGACTACCATGATATTTGGTGCCGAGCGAAGCGAGGGACCAAATCGAATGGCGAGGGAAAAGTTTAACAACATACTTAGATACTTAGTACATGCTTCACACGAGAAATTAAGCCCTTTGTGTCTCTGTCTATTAAATCACAAATTTTTGTGGGTTTCTTATTATTCAATAAAGATAAGGATAGTTTGACCTTGACTTTTGCAATTTTGCACAGGCCCAGATGTGATAATTGTACCCTCGGGGTAATATTTACCTGTCAGGTTACGGTCTACAGTGAATAGTTTTCAAACACAATACAGGTTTATTTCTATAGATTCAAAAATCTCTGTATGAATATAGTCATCCCATTTTGATGGATTTAAGTCAGGAGTATTTTATTTTTGTGGTTATTATTAAACATTTGTTTTTGGTGGTAAAATTTATCAATTTCTCAAGAAAGCAAAGAATTCCACTGAAAATGAAAAGCAGGAAAAGAAAGATTTACGGTTGGATATACATGTACACTACTTAAGGACGGTTCCAACGTATTTGAACTTCTTAAAAAAGGACCATATTTAGACTTTTTGCTGTTTCCCAATCAGTCTATATCTGTTTAATTGGAATCAAAGAATAAATAAAAAGTAAGTAAAATTTTATTGTTCTCACGTCTCAATGCGATAATTCTGATTAAAACACCAATGTAAATGATAAATCCTAAATATTCAATCAAAATTACTAGACATTTCTTTAATTTCTCTTTTACTTATGATTTTAATTAAATTTTTTCATGTTTTTTATTTTATTTTGGCTAAAGTTGAATATTTCAAGAAGAAAGACAGGGGATCGAGAGAAAGAGATTTTTATTCCTGTACTAATTTATGTAACAATGTAGATTTTTTGTACTTTGTATCACATCAAGTCCATTATTCATTGTCTGGTGACCTTGAAATGTGTCCATGATTGTATTTACTTATTATTGGTAATGATTTGCTCAATAATTATGCACACAATGAGTCGACCAACCATGAAGCTTGGGCTAGGGGTGTACCAAGTGATTTGGTAGCAGCAAAAATCCTTTGTTCGAGGTGTGAAAAATGTACTTAAGCATTACATAAGGAGTATGTGATTCTCTTTCAAGTTTTGTCAAACACCTCAATGCAATTCCGAAGATAAGAGCAAGAGTGGCAATAAATATATGTCTATGATCAAATATCAGAACAAAGCATTGCTTTATCATTATTTTTTATTACTGCTGAATACATGTATCTATATAAGAGTTTGTACAAATTGTGTAAACAAAATAGTTCGTATTTAAAGATATTGACGAAAAATTAATGTTGTGCCCTGAATGAATGCAACATAATGCACCCAGTGTGTATACCCCTCTTTTTCTTCATGGAATCGTTATATGAAATTTCATATAAAATTGTACTTAAAAGTGACTTTTGTGAAATATCTTTAGAAAAATTATGGTTGACTTACTTCATTGTTTTTAGCAGCTCTCTGAGTTCATAAATTCCATTTACTGGACATATCTGATATACGTTAGTCGCCTATTTTGCTTTGTCATCTAAAACATACGTAGACAATGTTCCTAATCGTCTTATTTTTTATCTAAGAAATAAAGTTCGCGTTTTTATAAATGTTGCAGAATAACCTTCGATTTCGAAAAAAAGAACAACATTTCGAGACCGAGGAGGTTATTCTGCATCATTTATGGCAACAAGGACTTTATTTCTATTCTACTAAGTAGTATTAAATACCGCTGATCGTTTCTCTATGGAGAAATAAATTAGGTCACGATATTGCAATAACGCTTTTCCATTTACCACCAGACACATCGATGTGGTGTTAATATGAATATGAATGTACAAGTAATGTACATCTCCGTTGCACAGGTTTGATACGCGTTTCTGATCTCATAACTTTTTATGACGTTCCTGATTTATTGGAGAATAATGTCCGCGGCAAATCTTTGATCTTGGCAATAATCGTAAAAGAATTCAAGATTATAGATAAACACATGTTCGTAAACAAAATCATTTATTTTGTCGAAGTGTGATGTTTCATTCCATTTGATTAAATGGAACTCATGTTAACCAAATTCTAAAGCAACATGTTTTGTTACCACAGAGCACAGTTGACCAACATTGTAACGTTAAAAACAACGCCGAGAAAGTTTCTCAAAATTACTATTGTTTTATTTCAAAAACGGTTTGTAGCGTCTCCTCCATTCAAAAAACATATCATTAACACCTGGTACGTAGTTTGCTAACAATTGTACAAATCAAACTTTACATGTAATAAGATTCCCTTCGTTTTAAAACTCTTTAAGTTACCATGTAACTCTACAAATTCTGGAACAGTGAAGCACACTAAACGTTCAATGTAGTTCCAAACTGATTTGATAATATTTTGAACTATTATCTGTTTTTGTATAATTTATTGTACAATTCAAACTCGCTACCACTCAAAAATATTTTTAATTTAATTTTTTTTGAATTTTAAACAAGAAAGCTTACTTTTCATACAGATCCTGGTTAAAACAGATTGTTTAAAGTTTGTTAAATATCTTTCCCTAATGCGAAATACAAATTTATTGCTACTCGCTGCTCTGTGACGTCCTTAGACGACGTAATGGTTATTTGCCTTTTTCAATCAAGATCATGTACTTACAAACGTTTCAGATATCTAGATATTTAGATATCTTTAAAACGGAGCAGCATATAGTCCAATCCACACTTTGCAAAAGTTGTTTCCCTTTGCGGGGTCAACCAAAAGGTCAAAAGGGAAAAAAATGTCATTTCTCCTCTTTATGCTACCAAATATTTGGGCGTGCTGTGAAAAATCCATTGTGTTTAATTTTTTTTCTTTCAATGTGTGGGTAGCCCCGTCTTGGGGCAATCAGTATACAAGAGGCAGAGCTTTTTAAAACTCAAATAACGAAGTTGCAAACCTGAAAACTACAAAGGCTACTGTGTGGATTGTGTGGGTTTATCCCCTAAGATAGCGGCCAAGGGACATAACCTTTGAAAAGTGTGGATTGGTCTATTACATAACCTACAACAATACTTAATTTAAATATTATGTAAATTTTATATCGTTTCATCTCCTTTCATAAGAGGTAAGGCTGTTGATAATATGGAGTGAAAATTAGTAAATAACTCAATTTTTACGGTGCCCTGTAACCCAATTTTTACTGTTCTAAATCCTTGGTAATTTTTATAAATGTTAAGACACATTCTATTTCTTTTACTTCAATTATTCGAATCTTTTGTTAAAATATGTTTAGAAAATTTGAATATTATAGGAAGTTAAATAAAAGAAGTTAGAACAAAAGTCTACGAACATTTTGAATGACCCTCGAGCTCGTGCATGGATTTACATGGTACTATTTTTCAAGAGAATAATGTCATAACCAGCAAATCATCCTTCTCTTTTGTCTAAGGGCAACTTATTTAGATGCTCCTATAATAAATGTTTCAAATGTGCATTAATTTGAACTTTTAACTTTAATATTTATACATTCTCCGTGCCTTTTATTTAGTTTGATAAATGACTTTGAATAAATGACTTTGACTTTTTGAATGTCATTAATATCGCAAAACGTAAACAGAATCAGTTTTCTGATAACGGTGATGACTTACTTAATTCAACTAGTTTTGAATTTTATTGTTAAAATGCCATAGCATAATGAAACTGTGAGTTGTAGATAATCCATGGGCAAAGCTGAACTGTAATGAATATGAATTTCAATATTATTACAACATAAATCTATACATACATAGATCATGACTCACTGTATTGTATTGTTTTCAGTTGAACATATTTTGTATGAGGGAGCGAGGAAGGGTGTATGCGTGTGTTTGTGTGTGTGAGGGTTAGGGAGGGTGTGCGTGTCCAGTGTCATTTTTGATGAATAATAACACTGAAAATAAGAGCAATAATGAAAATGTAATGTGTTCAATAACATGTGTAATAAAAATTATACCAAAACAGTATAAGTAGCGATCCCTTTCTAAAATTGCACCCTCATACAGAAATTTGCTGTTCCTCAGAAATGTGCATTTTTATTAGTGATGGTCTTCTTTACATGTTAATTGTGATTTGTAAGATAAGAAAAAGAGAGACCACTTATTACTGACTTTGAGAGGAAAATTAATATACCGTTATCAAAAATGCAAAAAGTATATTGATTACATACATATGACTTGCTCACTCCTGTATGGCAGCTGATCCCACCGCTGAGGTTTGGGATGTCCGTGTAAATCCCGAATTTGATAATTTTTATCGTTTGTGTCGTTGGTCATTTTTAGTGCTTTCTATATGAATGTGTTTATTCTGCAGCTACCCCTTGCACTGACCTGATAAAGGTAACCTAATAAACTAAAGCTTTATTCGACAAATGTCCTAATAAAATCTTCTGCATGTATTCCGACGTTCTAAAAGCAATCTTTGTGATGTCACGTATATTTCAATAATTTGCAATGACCACTTAGTTTCCTCTGCAGAGATGTGTCTAGATCTGACTGAAATGACTTCATTTTGGAGGTCAGATGTAAATACCTTTTGTAGGATAAACAAAATACATGGTCATTATTTTGAAAAATAAGCGATATTTGGGCTGTGATCGAGCCTCTTCCTCTATCACGCTTTCTTATCGCCAAAATATCGCTAATATTTCAAAACAGAAACCATGTAACTATTTTATTCATCCGTTACTTGTATCTACTTTCTATAGATCCGAGACTTAGGATATATATATATATATATATATATATATATATATATATATATATATATATATATATATATATATATATATATATATATATATATATATATATATATATATATATATTCAGCCTACTCCGGATAAATTGAAATTCAGGGGACCATGAAAATTATTTCAATATATCCTTAATTCAATATAAGCGAAATCGTGAAGCCGCCATTTTTTTTCATTAAAAATTAAATCCCCATTTTAAAATAAAGAACAAACCCGAACAAATTAATTTTGTCATCGTTTATCTATAACAGTGTACAGATTACATGAAATATTAATTAGTATTTGAAAGTTATTCCCCGATCGCATTTATTTACATTTTGAAGAAAAGCACCGATGTCAAACTGTTGAGTACTGCTGAACGCTGCATGTACATGTATTTCATCGTAAGTGTTCTCGGGTTGATCTCATAGCTATTTCAAATTTAGGTTTATCATTAGCCATTAACAGTACGTATTTAATTTGAAAGTTAAGGGTATTTTTTAGATCCCTGGCGGTTACTGTATTACCTTTAGCCTAAATACTTCCGTATTATATACATGGAAACAAATTTTAAAGAATTTAGCGGTGAATAATTTTATTTCTTAAGAGCATGCAGTATAAAAACAGATCAGGTGAAAACTTAATTATTCACACCTTTTTATATCAACTGATCAGTCAGGCATAATTTCCGTCACCAACCGTAACGACAGCCGCCAGGGAGTACTTCAATATAACCGTTATGAAAACAACTAATTATCACCTGTGGGGACCGATCAGTGGCTTCAATATAAGCGATAATTCAATATAGCCGATTTCAATATAACCGTTATCTTAATGCAAAGAATATGAGAGTCAAAAACTGGGGATTTATTTTTATTTCAAAATAAGCGGAATTTCAAAATAAGCGAGTTCAATATAAGTTGAGTAAGCTGTATATATATATGACTTCAGCCATGTCAGTAGTGGACTGCAGAGCGACAAGGCAGCTGTAATGTGTCCTAATGGACAACAGAAAATAACAATTTAAAAATATCGTTGAAAAATACCGTTATTCGTTATTAAATATATTGATTAAAAATATCAAGAGACTTTTTGTAATGTCACGTAACCAACACTTATACTTGTATAAGGCGAATGTCAAAATTGCAACAATAACTTTATTTGTACATATTCAGATGAAGGTAATACAAATAAAAAAAAATAATATATACAAATTAAAGAAGAGATAGAAAATCATAGCGATCAAAAATGAAGTCAAGATCTGTCTTCAAATAAACTTTCCAATCAAATACAAGGCAGTCATTTTTTAATAAGCCTGAGACATATCATTCAGTTTAGTTAAGTTAATGACTTTCGTTGTTAAATTGACCGTATCACTGACGGAGAGAGCAATTTTTGCAATCAGAGCAGCACCTCCGGTGGCAAATGCAGCAACAATCAAAGCGGTGATTTCTGCTATAGCTCTTGCATACTCCCACCATTTCATTTCCGCAAAAGCCATTTTAATGATTTTCCAGAATATACCAAGGGAATTGGTTTCCTTTACGAGATTGAAAATAGCTTTTGCTTTATCCATTGCACTCCCATTCTTCCAGGTCTTCAGGAAGGTATTTATGATTCGTTGAAAAGCAGGCTGTTTCATTGCAGGCCCGACTTATGTGATGATCTTTTGCAAGACGGACTCTTTGATTTTGATTCTAATACCAATAACGCCGACGACAAATAATACGCTTTCAACGACAAGGCTAACGATTTGGGTTGTCCTTGAATCCATGATGTCTCCCAACGAGTTCAGTTGGATGGAGTTCATGAATTGTTGGCCTCCGCGCTAAATAGTTGTTTGTTTTCCCTGAATATCCATTGTATATGTCTCTTGATCGACATATCCAGATGCCATCTTAAAGTCAGGCTCCGACAGACATTTTTTCACCTTGGCAAACGCTTCATTATCTGGCATATCTTCAATATCGCCAAGTTCATTGAAAAGTTTTAGTTCCTTTGATCTGCTGTAGCTCTTGAAGCTCGGCTGCTGAAAAATTCTTTACAGCAGATTCAACATCATCAAGCATGTCCTTCGCTAGTTTCATAACATCGTCAACTTGTGTTACAAAGATGAAACAATGTGAAAAACTTTATTGCTTGACCTTCTTGTAAACTGTAAATACATACCGGTATTTTCCTGCAAACACATCTACCTCAAAAACTGTCTTTCATTTCTGAACAATAATAGTGCATGTTTAAAAGAAAACATACCTTGTTGTAGAGCCATTTTCGTTCTTCGCTGGCGATTGGATCCTTAAAGGCCGGGGGCGACCTAGATTTTTTGCAGCCTGGTAAAATAGGCGGTGCTTATCTCCATCACTGTCAGTGCTGCTGATAAGAACTGCACTGAGCTGAGTCAGCTTTGTTTACAAATTACCGACAGTGGGAATTCCATTCCATTTTGTGTGTAAATATAAATAAAGAAATGAAATCTGTGTGTACTGCAAATCTCTGATTATTCAAGTTTAATTAAGTAGACAACATTTACTTATTAACACATTAATGCAGTGTATAAACAGTTAAGTTTTTTGCATATAATCAGGATTAAAGTTTCAAACTAATTAAAATAATGGAGTTTGATTAAAAGTTCTTACAATGTGGGATATTTACACGTCTCCTTCAAATAAAATCAATTACATCAGATTCTTCTTTTAGCTTTGAAGACACTCTTCACATATCGTGTCCAAATATTTTTCCTAAATTAGAAAGTTAATTTTTTGTAGTTCTTTTTACCCTTAGCACTTCTTGGCATTCGGTGGTTTAGTCTCCAAATAGATGTATATTCTCTGTCCACGTTTTCATTCCAATGACATACGGCCAAATTAGATCTTGCTCTGTACATGTCATCAGAAAATGATATTCTTTTGTCCTGGTATACATTCATGACATTGTTGAAGCTTTCAACATAAAATGTATCATGACATAAAATGTAATCCTGTGGATGCTTATAAACAATAGAATTTTTTACGACCCCTAGCAACAACTTCTCGGCACAAGGGTTAGAAATAACTTTTCGAGATATTTCATAGTTTGGATCCATTTTGCACCTGGAGGACGAATGACAATTTGTGTGATTGTTCTTGTAATGTTCTACTATGTTCAATAGAAGTGCTTGAAGTTTTGAGGTATCTTCATCACAGTTTCTAATGACCCAGTGAAAGTGAGTGCACACTGGCTCCACTTTGTCATCAAGTTGAGATGACCAGGTTTTTCCCTCAAGATATGCTGGCCCAGAAGATACTTTTTCAAAGAAGACTTACTGATTTGACCGCATGCCAGGTGTCATTTTGATTTGTAGACTCACATTCCTCACAAATATATTCATTAATTGACAAATTCCTGTCATGAGTACGAATTCCTACAGTTACATTTTGATCTTTCAAATGCTGGTATATTCTTTCCGTTCCGAGTTTTTCATGCCGTTGTGACACTTGATTATCTGATTTCGTTACGTGTTGACATGATAAAACTTTGTGTGTATTGTCCCCAATAGCCACTACGCTGGAATCTTTGGCATTTTTACGCCAGCCATGTCGTGCATCAGTCATTATATTTATACTCTCGAGATCTTTATATGATGCCACTTCCTCCAGAGTTGCTGTGTAGATGGAGTCTTCATACTCCTTTTTAATGTGTTTTTTAGATTGTGTTACAGATTTTTCCCCTTACCAAAACAACCCACAAGATTGGATCACCCCTATATATGCCCTGAATATTAAATGTATATGTCGTAATTTTATTTGTAGTTATCATGGGAATATCACCAATCATCGTATGTTATTAATGTATGCTTTATAATTCATCATATATGTTTATAAGACGAATATTGTTTGGTTGTATAGTACAAACCTGAATTTCCTCCATTGATCAGCCATATCGTAATAACAAATGGCCACCTGGCATTGTTATTCGACTCATGTAACTCAAAATACACTTGGCATCATCTCCAAAGTAATTCCCAACCAATAATTCATCATTTTCCAGCGTTTGTAATACTTTTTAGAGCCTTGTTTACTTGGTGCAAAATTGTTGACAAATGTCGCGCGAATAATGGCGGCATCGCACGTTATTTGCGCGTGGAGTATTTCGCACCTATCGACCAAAAGGTATACATGTATAACAGACGCTCTAAGAGAAATTCGTCATTAGTGCTTGCGCTGCTCAACCAGGCATGGTGCCTTCAGTGCCCATCAGACTGGTACTCTACCCATAGGTACGTTTTGTACCATTAGTTTGGATAGGCCTGATGCCTTTAGAAACCCAGTGATTTTGGGTCCCCATCCATTTTATGGGTAAAATACCCATTTTGTGAGTAAAACACCCATTTTCCACAGTTTTTGCCACTTTTTGTTGATTTTGGCCATATTTTTAGTAAATTCCTGACTTTTTGGTTGTTTTAACTGCTTTTATTGATTTTTAATAAATTTATAGAAAATTACAATCTTTTCTTATTATTGGGTAAATTTCAGAAATAAAAGACCCACATATAATTTCTGTAACGGGGTAAACCATAGAGTGGTAAAAGAATACAAAGTGTTCTAAAACCACCACTATACCCAGAATCGTTACAACTGGTGTCAGAAGTGGGATTTTCTCTTATCTTATTTTTTGTTTACCCATAATTAAGAAATAGATAGAAATCATTTTATACTTAGGTACAATTTAATTAATTCAATACATTTTATTGAAATTGTCCATTTTTTTATACAACATGGAATTTGAAGAAAGTTTTGAAGTAACATGTCCATCTTCACCAAACAACTTGGAGACTGATAGGATGGCTACACCCATTCCAAATTCTCCTTCACCATCAAAGGCATCAGATATTGCCCAACCTGTAAATGAAAAGCAATTAGACACTATCATGTCTATGTTGCGAAATGTAAACCAACAAATGTTGGGAATGACAAGTGAGTACCAAAGGTTGAGAGAGCATGTTGATAATTTGGAAAAAGAAATTAAACATCCTTTTCAAGATAGGGGAGACAATCATCACTTTCCAAATTTTATACCCAGACCCATTCACCCGGTCAATTCTTATGACAATTTTTCTCCTCGAAATCATTCAAACCCAGTTCATGGGCAAAGGGAATATAACCCCGGTACAATGTCGGGTACCCATTATTCCCCATTACCTGAAATAAACAGGAATGAAAACAGAATGCCTTACCCATGTACATCCAAAACCCATGTATCAATAAAACCCCAAACATTTGATGGCTCAGAGGACTTTGACGAGTACCTCACCCAATTTGAAATTTTAGTTGATTTGCATGGGTGGGATTATAAAACAAAATCTCTGTACCTTGCCAGTAGCCTTACGGGTGGTGCCCGTGCCCTACTGAGTGAATTAAATTAAAATCAGAGAAGAGATTTTTACTCCCTTTTAAAAACCTTAAACAGGAGATATGGCTCCATTGAGAGATCTGAAATGTACCGTGCCCAACTCAAATTCAAAACCAGGGGTACAAATGAATCATTACCCGAATTGGCCCAATCTATTAAAAAAATTGAACCGTCAAGCATACCCAACAGCTGACCCAACCATTATAAGCCTTCTGGCACTTGATCAATTTATTGATGCCCTACCAGACCCAGATATGCGATTAAGGTTGAGGGAAGCTAAACCAAAAGACATAAACGAAGCAGGAATTTTGGCCATTCGATTAGAAACTTATAGATTGGCAGATGCCCAGAGAAATAAAACTGTCAATGTCATTCGTGACACTGACCCTATTTCATCATTAAAGCAAGATAATCAAAACTTGTGGGATGACATACAATCCCTTACCTAAGAAATCAGAGCCCTTATAAGAAATGCTCCAATTTTGGGCAACCCCCGTATGAAAATTATTACAATATGGGCTCTTATGAAAACCCAGCCAGACCTGAATACAAAAGGCATAGACCTACAAATTATGAACCAAGACCCCAGGGTCCACCCTACCAAGAAAATTCAAACCATGGGAGCAAATACCCCAAAACCCAAAACAAAATCCTTTCCGACCTCAAGGACAGGGAAACTACCCAGAGTCGAATTCGGGGGTCGGAAGTCGACAGGCTCAAGGGGCAGGCCCCAACACTTGCCATTAAATATGGCTCAATCTCTCTCACTAAAGCCCAAACCCAATGTTTGTAATGAAAATGAAGTTGGATCTGAGAAAGAAATCCCATGTAATGAACCTACCCCCAAAGAAATTTTAGTGAGAGATATAAACGGGGGAAATGATGGAATTTATATTGTTGGAAAAATTGGAAATAAAGAGGCAAATATACTAGTAGATACAGGTTCTAGTATGACTATTGTCAGTACCCAATTCTTTGAAAGTATAGATACTGAGGAAAAGCCCATAATTACCCCAGTATCCATCAAACTTACATCGGCAAGTGGTGATGCAATCCCGGTTAAGGGAGAATGCTTAATCAAAATGTCACTTGAAAATGTTCAAGTTATCCATAAAGTACTTGAGGCTGATATACAAAACCCATGCATATTGGGATTAGATTTTATGACCAAGAATTCATGTGAACTTTTTGTAAAACAGATGAAACTAAAGGTACATGGTCTAGACATTCCCTGCTTTAGTACATCTTGTGTGAAAGTTGTGTCTTGTGGCAAGATAAGTCTTGCCGAGGATATCGAAAATCCTCCCCATTGTAATTATGTTGCTCCTACAAAGGTAGCTAACCCTTTATTTAAGGATGAGGTTGAAATAATAGAACCTATCCCAAGTTATGTTGAGAAAAATGAATTGATGATTCCCAAAACCCTTGAAACTGTAGACAGAGAAGTCACAGTTTTTCACTTGAATTTGAAAGATGAAAGTAGCAATTTTTATGAAAATACCAAAAATGCCACAGTCAAATGTGTTGACAAAGTACTAGATAAATGGGAATACCTAAACAATACCCAAACTCTTGATGCTCCTAGCCCAGAGCTCAAACCCCTATTTCTAGACCACTTGCCATGTTCTAATATTGAGAAACTACCCAAAGAAATTGCAAATGAATCAAAACAAGAGTTTCATTTGAATGAAAATTGTCATGTAGCTTATGACAAACTCAAAAGAGCCCTAACAAGTTCCCCGGCCATGCCCTACCCTGACCATGAAGGATTATTGAATATCCTAAATACTGATGTTTCCAATAGTGTGCAAGACACTATACCCTCTAAAGGACAGAGTGATGTAGAAAAATCACCTATGTCGTACCCTACACTAAGCGAGCCATCCCTAGTCCATACCTTGAGGAATCCTTCTGGGCCCAGTAATGTAATTCTGGACATGGATCCTGACCATTTCCCCGTGATGCTGAATTCGTAACAAATGGATGTGTCGTCACGTGTGCTGGACCTTTTGGACAGTTTGAAGAAATATATTATGTAACTGTGTTAACTGTATAAAAATGTGATTTGGATGAAATCAGAACACTTGTGGTGTGCAGATTTGCAGATTTGTGATTCGTCCCTGTCGTGACTTTTCCATTTCAATGGATCCAGGAAGTGATGAACTGTGATAAATAAGAAAAACACTGTTTTATATAATCTTTTTGTAAAAGGTTAAGTATTGCTAATCGATGTTATTCATAATATTGTTATTTATGCCTATGATTATAACTTGTTGACCACATGTATTTATTGATAATGATATTTGTATATGTATTCTTGTGGCCCATGATTATGTTTATTGCAAATGTTACTCATTGACTATGTTTTTCTAACATGGCGATATCCCCATGAAAACTAGTCACCAAAATGAGATATGATAAAACGATCCAACATTCGGGACGAATGTTTTCATGGAAGTGGGGCTGTGTTACAGATTTTCCCCCTACCAAAACAACCCACAATATTGGATCACCCCAATATATGCCCTGAATATTAAATGTATATGTCGTAATTTTATTTGTATATATCATGGGAATATCACCAATCATCGTATGTTATTAATGTATGCTTTATAATTCATCTTATATGTTTATGAGACGAATATTGTTTGGTTGTATAGTACAAACCCGAATTTCCTCCATTGATCAGCCATATCGTAATAACAAATGGCCACCTGGCATTGTTATTCGACTCATGTAACTCAAAATACACTTGGCATCATCTCCAACGTAATTCCCAACCAATAATTCATCATTTTCCAGCGTTTGTAATATTTTTTAGAGCCTTGTTTACTTGGTGCAAAGTTGTTGACAAATGTTGCACGAATAATGGCGGCATCACACGTTATTTGCGCGTGGAGTATTTCGCACCTATCGACCAAAAGATATATAACAGACGCTCTAAGAGGAATTCCTCAGTAGTGCTTGCGCTGCTCAACCAGGCATGGTGCCTTCAGTGCCCATCAGACTGGTACTCTACCGATAGGTACGTTTTGTACCATTAGTTTGGATAGGCCTGATGCCTTTAGAAACCCAGTGATTTTGGGTCCCCGTCCATTTTATGGGTAAAATACCCATTTTGTGAGTAAAACACCCATTTTCCACAGTTTTTGCCACTTTTTGTTGATTTTGGCCATATTTTAGTAAATTCCTGACTTTTTAGCTGCTTTAACTGCTTTTATTGATTTTTAATAAATTTATAGAAAATTACAATCTTTTCTTATTATTGGGTAAATTTCAGAAATAAGAGACCCACATATAATTTCTGTAACGGGGTAAACCATAGAGTGGTAAAAGAATACAAAGTGTTCTAAAACCACCTCTTTACCCAGAAACGTTACAATTGATTAAAAAACTGTTGCCTATCCTGTTTTGATATTTTCCCAATACCTTCTCCATCGGCAAATCTAGTGTAGTGTGATGGAAGCATCCAGCTGCAGAATAAGAATGGTTGACACGGTTATTTACCAAATATTCATTATTGGGCAAATAAGGAGATGATGACCACAGAAACGTATGCCTACACCCCTCTTCCTCGCATTGAAATTTGGTTGACATTACATGTCCTCTTTGTTGCACTATCTTCATTTTTAAATTCCTTGAACAATTTTGACCATGGTATTCCGCAATATCCACAAGTCTCCTCAAAGATTCTTCAGCACACAAGAAGAGTTTTTGATTCACATCCTTTTTCTGAACTTTTATGTAAGGACTAGGAGCTAGAGATTTTTCTTTGGCAGACTGTGCAACATCACCTTGGATGTGTTCCTCATTTCTTTTCTCGCTCCAAAGAGAAAAGAGATATTCAATGACTTGTAGATTTCCAACATTTTTCTTCAGTTTTTCCTCTAATTCATCCTTAGTTTTTGCAAATTTTCCAAAACACTGATTTTCTTATTTTCATCTCCCGATAATTCAATTCTGAAACTTGGTGTTCTCTTTCGTTTTTTCGGTGGACTAGACATATTCACTTTCATTCGCTATCTTTATTTTGAGGTTTTTGGTTTTTCAAATAAATGGACAGATACTAATTCTTGGAATATACTTTTATTCTTTATAAAGGGGCTTTGGTTTACAAACATGCATAATTTTTTTTCTTTAAATCAACAAATGATGCTGAATTGTATATATGAACACTTTATAAAAAGCCTGTATTTATTTTTGAACATATTTTTAAAAAACTTAATTTTTAGCTTTCTACATCCAAGAAGCTATGTATCTGCAATCTTGACACCCCTCACATAAAAAATGGTTAGACTTGACACCTAATCCTATCTGTAGTTAGCACTTCCCCGCCAAAATCCTGATCTAGCATCTGAAAATGACATAATCCGACCTTTCACTGCAGAGTTACAGAGGCACATTAGGGTTTCCTAATAAAGTTCTTTTTAAAATTTATCTATCTTAAAACATTTTAATTAAAAAATAATAATAATCATGAGTATGTAAAACATTATAATACATTTGTGCAGCTCTATGCACACATGTGTGGTTTGTTTTTCTTTCTGCATGTAAATATTAAATGTATCCCGTATGGTCCTTTTGATATGGTTGGGCTTTCCAGTGTTTCATGTGAAAATGTGTTGCCATCTTGGAATTTGCTGAGTACAACATGGAGGAAACAGAAGAGAAATCTATTTTAGCTATTGAAGTCACAGAAACTCAGAGAGAAACAATACGCCATCTATTTGCACACCATGAGTGGGAATTCAATGAGGTTCCAATTGAGGACAATGTAAACCAGGTCCAGGAGGAGCAGAACAATGATGATGTTGCTGATTTTGTTATAAATCTGAACGATGAAGAAGAGGAATGTATCCATTGTCTTTGCCGTCCATGCACAACATCAGAAACCAACCGACAAATGTGGTGGTTAGAGGATCCGGAGCCACCAAACAGAAGTAATTCTCAGAGGAGAAAGGACAAATACAAAAGATTCTGGACTATGTTGTTCCATAGAAATGTATGGAAGGATCCGAGATATATTCAGAGGAAAAGAAATGCCCTATGACAGGATCCGCGGAGAAAAAATTACATTTATCACAGGAGGGACCTTATGCCAAAATATGTTGTGAGCATTGTGAGACATTGGCTACCTAATCCCTATGATCAGCCATACATGGGACATATGTGGGAGTGATTAGGAACTCAAGCCTGTGTTGAAAATATTTCTTTTGACTTGTGAATATCACTGGGTGAAAAGTCCAGTTTCCGCAAAACTGAAACTATATGGAAACCTTGCTGAAACTCGGCGTTGAAGTTTCCTGTATGGTTTCCGCAATGCGGAAACTATATAATAGTTTCAGCAAGTTTCTGTAGGGTTTCCGTATGCTGAAACTATTAGGTTTGTTTCCAAATAGTTTCCGCAAAACGGAAACCAATGTAAAATTTAATGAAATGTCAATTTAACGATACTTTTTAGTTTCAGTAGGTTTCAGTTTCCGGAAACTATTGATTTCGATTCCATATGGTTTCCGCATGCTGAAACCGAACTGAAACTTTTTCTTTTCTTTTTTTTCAAATGGGTAAAAAAAATCAATTCAAATGACTTTTTACTACTGATTTCGATTCCATATGGTTTCCGCATGCTGAAACCGAACTGAATTTTTTTCTATTATTTTTTTTTCAAAAGGGTAGAAAAATCAACTCATATTATCTTTACTATTGATTTTGATTCTGTATGGTTTTTGCATGCTGAAACCGAACTGAAACTGTTTTTTATTATATTTTTTTTTCAAAAGAGTAGAAAAATCAACCCATATCATATTTTTATTTACTTATACATTTTAAAAAATGGTTTTATTTTTAAATACCAGATATCTACTAGTTCATATTAAGATTTTGCATGAGATGTGCTCTGTGTAAACTGACACATACCGATATTGATATCAATGATAAGCACTTTATACAAGATCCTTGCTTCATATTAATTTATTTCATATTGTGCTGGAATTAAAAAAAATATCATTTCTAAACAAAATCGATTCCTCTCACCAGGATTTTCTACATTACCCAACTCGAGACTCCCCCTCGGGAATTAATTCTTTTCATAACATACATTATTTTCACAAAATATTACAGTACTTCCGTATGAGAACAAATCAAAGGTTATATATGGAGGTTCGAATTCCTCTGTCTACAATTACATTTAATGTTAATTTGTTTAAAAAAGAAAATTAGTGTGTCTTCATCGTGCATGAAATACAGATAATTACGAGAGCGAACGTTTACATTATCTGAGATAACAAGTTTTGCATTTATATTCCTTATACATGTATCTATATTCCTGAATGGAAAATTATCATTTCAATAATTCAATTTGTTAACAACACATACTGACTAGGAAGCCTTTTTTACTATTCAGTGTTCAACATAGATATAAAGTGCAATAGTTACTACATTGTAGTTGTTTTTATAATTTAATACATTCATCAATTTGATTTAATATCTCGTACATATATGTATTTTTATCTCCGTTCTCATGAATACATTTTATTCGTTTAACAGGCGTTAATCTTATTCGAAAGCCGCGGGTACATATTGCAAGAAAACATGTCCTGAACATTTGATGCCATGGTTCTTAAGATCTGCAGCATATTATGTCAATCTAATTAAAATTAAATCGTCTCATTTGTGACCCAAATGCTTATTCGCACGAGGAAGACTTAATATTAATGTAAAAAGTCTATTTTTGTGAAACAATACCTTGGGAGCGAATGGAAGATCTCATTTTAATTAGATTGCAAATTATGTGTAGGCTTTTTTATTTATTTATTTATTTATTTTTTCAAATATCTTGCTTTCGTGATGTTAATTAATGCAATATTACTGAAAACGCGGTACCTATACTTTTTAGTAATATGTTCAATTGTATTCGTATTGAGATGTATAATGTGCTAAATTTGTGATTTAGAAAACACTTTTTTTTAATAAAAGTAGTATGTAAGTTGATCAAATTTTCAATCCTTTTCTTTGAACCCCACTCGCGGGCACCTGTCCTCACGTGCCACAGGTGGGGAGACACGTGTCGCGAAGACACCTGCTACCGTGTTGGTGTATTTTTTGTATATTCTATGTGGATTGAGAGGTTTTTCTACCTTAGAGGAACAATGGGCTGTGACCAGGCGTAATATATACATGCAGTACATGGTATACACAGTATAGTCACTAGTAATGACCCCAAGGTGTCTGAACATTCAAATTTTAAAAATTAAAAAAAAAAATCCCACACACACTATATATTTATAGAACTTCACCTAAATCAAACAAATAAGATTGTTTTATAAAATATTTTATATAAAATGTTTCATATAAGCTATTAAGTTTATTATGTGTTGGTGATTAAAAGAAAAGAAAAGAAAAACCTCTCAGATATTTATCTATAGATCAATCTAATAAATAATAGAACTAATCTACAGGTAAGGAGAATATTTGCTAGTTCAATAGACTATTTAAAAAATTTCAATATTATTTTACAATTTCTCCACAAAGAAATCGGCAATCACAAAAAAACGACAATTAATGGTATTCCTTGTTTGCCACCATTGTATTAACTTCAAATATTGAAAATATTTAGAGATCGATGACACGCAACCTAATGAAAACAAAGTCTATGAATTTTATTTCATAACTTTTTTCTCTAGGTTATTTCTAAGTACACAATAAAACAACGTTTTATTTCTAATTTAGAGTCCAAAACAGAAAAGTGTGAGGTTATTACAATAATAAGAAAAAGATAAAATAAAAAAAGATAAATACATTTAGTAAACAACAATATACATGACATGTGTAAAGGACTATGACCACTATTACATGATATCATTTATAAATTTGCCCGCAAAATTAAGAGTTTCCGTATCTTCTGTATTGAGTAATAACCAATAATTTTTTGTTCATCGTCTAATGCTGAGAAGTAGCGGTATTTACTATTTTAAAATTGTACATGTATATATTTTCTGAGATGGAAATTTTTAACAATTGATTAATAATTCTTATAACTTCAATTTTGCTTTTGAGTTTCACAAAGGTATAAAAAGCAATACCAGAGAGAGACAGAGACTCATACAACACATTCTAATATAGTTTGTAATATTTTTCTTCGTTTTATTTAAGTTACGAAGGTCAAAATTAATCATTATATAATTCACTGTATAACAATGATTATAAACTTACATGTACTTTGTTAATTTATCTATTCTATTTTAGGACACAAATAAAAATGTATCCCGTAGATTAAGATTTTAAAAAACATATAAACATAAATTTGCAGACTTGTTATAAAGTTTTAACCAGCTAATTCGTATCGCTTACTAGAAAGGGGGGGGGGGTAAAATCGCTCTTTAATGTGGATAATATGCCATCAGCATAACTTTGTTGACTTGTATACCTTTTTTTTACACAATAATCTAAGTACATGTGTATATGATTTTCAATCTATTTGTAAAAATCTGGACAGTCCGTTTCAACAATTACCATAATCATGATAACCATGATAATAAGGGACTTAAAATACGGTTTTATACCCAACTTCGATTCCATGATCAATTTTATCTAAGCATTTAAAACTGACAGGTTCATTCAGTTGTCATAAATGCAAGGACGTCTGCAATATAAAACGTAAAAAAAAATATTGCCAAAAGAGAAATGCAAAAACTAAGGGGAATATTCCGTAGAGACTGACATTCAATCACTAGGTGGCGTATCGCGATAGAATGCTTCTCTCTCATTGGTTAGATTTTTAGTAGAAGAAAGAGGGACAAAATGGCGAAGAAAACACCAAGACCTTGCTCAAGAAAAACAACAGAGATGAGAAGGTCTTTTGACTCTACACAGAAGTAAGGCACCTCAAACGACAGATTAGATACAGGTAGTTATTTCTTACAGTTCAGAGCACCTTTATTTTTGTTTTTATTGTCTGCAATCGTAAGAATAAAGTTGGGTCAAAACGGCGCGTTCCAAAAATTCAAATCGACCATTGTACAGTTATAATTATTTTGAAAAAGCGCCTTGTAAATCATTCTCAGCATAGGTTGTAATACGTATAATTAATTGCTGTTAAAACGGCCGCATGCATTTTGTACCATTGTATTTATCTTGCATGTTTTCGTATGATTATTAGAATGTGTTTTTCTGCATCGTCTCGATCATGTTAAAAAAAATACGTGTTGTAGTATTCCGGAATTTTAAATGTAGGTTGGTTTTAGAGGATAATATCGTTATGAACTTGTATCCGGTGTTTACTTTTTCGGAAAATCGAAAGATTTGCCCCCACGCTTATGTTGTTTCAGAAAAGGTGAGGTTTGTTGTTCATTATAACTGCTGGATGTGTTCATTGTTATTCGCAGGAGTAGTTTCTTGAATCCTACATTTATTTTTTGCTGAATTGTTTTTATTATTGATGGAAGACTGTGCTGCACAGCGGAGGAAGGGGTTGAATATATTTTTAACATACATGCAGTCTAGAATCGTAAATATTAGACATGTTAGAGGGCATCATGTTGGGAGAATGCCATTGTGTAGTATTGTATCACTGTGAAATGCCAATTTTTACATGTTGTATAGTCATGAAAGTAAAATTCCTGAGAACTTGCAGATTTTGTGATATGAAAGTGACTTGATAATTTTCAGAATGCCTGACATTATTCAAGTTGAAGTATTTTATTAAGTTTCATACCATACATTATGAGTTTGAAACATTTTCGTACGTGAACAAAATAGTTATACACAAAGATACATAAACATCATGCTGACACATGCGCATGTTTTGATCTATATGAAACAATTAACACTATTTTAGCAACCTAAAACTTGATTTACCGGTAGTGTGCATGGTGTAATTGTTCATTAGAAATACCATGTTTTTATTGTACCTTGTGTATTAAATGTGGTGCAGTTTCTAAATACATCAGAAATCACAACCATAAAAATGATTCTCGATATGAACAGAACAGTATTTACCTGAAGTATGTATTATGATAGACTGGAGCTTGATGAAATGGGCAATTGGCCATTTTCAATTTCTAAAGTTACATATATTGATTCATTATACAGTCATATACTTGTATTTATTTGTTACCCTTTAGAGAACTTTTTGTTAATGTGGACACGTCACCAACACAGGTCTCATCCAAGGGACCAGTCCCTATGTACTACATTGGATTCAGACCCTTGATGTAGGAATCAGCTCTTACTCCCCAACTCTAGGCGTGTCGCCCTAACCACTGGCAATGTGACCCATTATGAAAATTTGACATAATACTTTTATGATCTCTAAATTTTATTGACTTGATAAAATGACTGATACACAAATAAGATTTTTGTAATCTCTCTGTAAGGTTAATAGCTGTTTACCATTTGCCATATTTCTATCACTAATTAAATCAGTTTTCAACAATGGCCACTGAAGAGTCCTAGTTCTGTGTTATTATACAAATGATCTTCCCTTGATGTAAGATAGAATATTAAATAAAATTAATTATCAAATGAATTATAATTTTGAATTGGAGAAGGCCTACATATCTTAAACAAACATAATTTAGATGTAGTCTTGCATTTATGGAAAATTATAACTTATTTAATTTTTCTCACTCTCAGATATAATTGCTTTTCAAAATCTTGTAAATTGAGATTGTGATAGCCTGATAGGACTGCCACTTAGAATTAGACCAGAGTGTGACTGTGTCCATTTTAAAATGATACAATTTCCAATCATTTTTTTTCTTTGTCATGTGTCCAATAGAATTTTCACTGCATGTCAGGTGCAAGGAAATGGGCATGCAAGTAGTTTTTGGGACTTTTCTGAGCTCATGCTAAAAACAAAAAAGTTATTACTGTACGGTACTGTACTAACTCGATCTATTTTAATTTCAGATATCCATGGAACAAATCATCTGAAAACTAAGAGAGGATGAAGAATACTTCTGTTAAAAAGTATGTTTTAGTAGTAAGAACTTATGTAACTCTATTTTAGGAAATTAAGGACTAAAGCACAAAGTTTATGTTTTTATTTTCTTAATCTCACTGTATAATTTAAAGCTCTCTATTTATAATACCGGTAGTCAGTGGTTGTCAGTGTGTGTTGTGGGGGAGGGGGGGGGGTGTAAGCTGCTTTCCTCTACTTTTTAAGCTTTATATAATATCTTTATATGTTCGGCATTTCCATCAAATTAACAGATGTTAACATTTTCTTAGAAAGTCTCATTTTGCGAGCTAACTACTAAAATTCTCTGATTTATTTAAAATAAGTATTTATAAGCAGGCCTTTTTTTAGGTCACCTTAGTAAACTCAGGTGACCTATTACATTCTATTTTTGTCTGTCGTGTGTTGACATTTGAACATTTTCAGCTTCTTCCTTGCAACCGCTCAACCAATTTCAACCAATTTTGGTACAAAGCATCTACGGGTGAAGGGGAACAAAATTTGCAAATTTTATGATACCCCCCCCTTCTTTTTTACTCCTGGACATCAAGCAGTCAAACTGTTGGCATGATTGAAATGAGCACTGAGTCATCTACCATAATTATGAAATTCATAGCCCCAAGGTCAGGGGTTTTTGTACTAGGGTTGGTCCATATAGCTCTTTGGAATTAATCAACCATTTATGATGAAATAAAACTTAAGATAACATTTAGAAAATTTTGAAATCTGTGGCCCCAGGGTTAGTGGTTCCTGTGGGGTGGGGTACACAACTGGTGGTTTTAAAATGGAATAGCATTTTATCTTTATTACTCTGATCCACCTTTGGTTTCTGAGTAACCAGAGTAAGCATGTTAAGTGTATAATTATGATAAACTATGGTGCGTCTTTCAAAATTTGGAATTTCATGGCTTTTTGTTTAAAACACGAACCAAATTCAATTGAGTGAAAGTTGTTACATGATACCTATTAGGTCTATGGGCCTCTAGTTGTTATTCAAATAAAAAAATATTTTGATGAACATGAGAATGAAAGAAAATTCCTTAATTTATTCTGAAAATCAGGAACAAATCTATACATACATATTCGGGTACATTTAACATGTTTAAATAAATTCAAGTTTGTTTATTTCATTATCCCTAGTCAAGTGTTTAAAAGAGGCATCTTTAATAAACTAATGATATTTTACACTTGATAAATTTTTAGATTTCATTTTAAATCATTCTGATAAAAAAAAAATGCTTAAAATGTGAAATTAATCAAACAAAAGCTTGTACTAGAACAGCATTAGGGACTTTGTCCATCCAATTAATATTAAATGTTAGATACTGCCTAAATCTAACAACATCCTGTAGAGTGTCACGTCATAGGTCAAATTCTATTAACCAATCAAATAGTCAACTGCAAAATTATTGTATTTCATAAATTGGAACGAATAAGTCTAGAGTTGTTCCGTATTTGACATCTGACGTGACCTTCTATGGGATGTTGTTAGATGTTGTGAAGCGAGTATGCGAGAGGATCTAACATGTTGTTTTATTTAGATTGGGATTTTGTTAAACTATATTTATATATATTTTCAATAGGTTGAAGTAACTGATGAGCAGATCAATCCAACATGAACATGATATCATTTCTCCAATGATGAAAACAAGTCTCTCTATACTCAAGCATTGATATTTTTAAAGTCAACTGAAACTGGAACAGGTCATACATGCAGACTACAGTGATGTGTTGCACAGTTCCGAAAACATGCAGCCACCACTAGCATAAGCATGATAAGTGTAAGTGGGTCATCAAAGAATGAGAACCACTCAAGGACTTTTCTGTTGGTTGATGATGGACTACAAACTGAATTTTTAACAAAGGAATCCACCTTGGTGCTTATTGGCTACTTATGATGTGAACTTGTGCATTTATTATACCAAGTAATTTTACATTTCCTTAATAATACTAGACTTGCATAAACCGAATTCAGGTTTAGTTGATTGATTGCAGTAATGCAGTTCTAAGTTCCTCTCGCAAGATTATATCTCTGATGTATGAGACATCATTAAATGCAGACATTTTCTCTGTCCTCCTGTCGTGACTTTAGGGCTCGGACTTAGCTGTAAAAATGTTTATGATGCAAGAGAAAAATGTTCAACCGATGTATGTAAATGTTGATAATAACATTAAATATTCTTTGATAACTAGTGTTAGTGTGTTGTTGTTTTTTCCAATATGAGAATTCAGGGGGAAAATGACTTTTGGTTGAAAACCAGGGCTAAAATTGTGTAGTCAATACTACAGTTTCCGTTGCGGAAACCTATAGTATACCCTATGTATATCAATATTGTAAACGCATACTGAAACCTTGCGTATACCTCAAGTTTCAGCAAGTTTCTGTTGCGGAAACCATTGGTAAACCATATGTATTTCAATTGTATACGCATACTGAAACCTTGCGTATACCTCAAGTTTCAGCAAGTTTCTGTTGCGGAAACCATTGGTAAACCATATGTATTTCAACCGTATATGCATACTGAAACCTTGCGTATACCTCAAGTTTCAGCAAGTTTCAGTTGCGGAAACTATTTGGATTCGTGGACACCTTTGGTTTCCGCACTGCGGAAACTTGATGAAACTTGAAGTTTCCGCACTGAAACTTTGCAGAAACTATTAGTAACCTTAAGTTTCCGCAGAGTTTCAGTAGAGTTTCAGCCATGTGGAAACTGTATTTTTCATCCAGTGTATTTTATTTTCAAATAATTAAGTGACTGGAATATACTTCAATATATTAGTTGAGCTATCTTATCACTTGTTCACTTAAGGTTTGTATGAAAAAAAAAACAAAAAACATTAATACAGTAACCGTACATGTATGTTTCTTTTTCAAAACCTGTGTATTTACTATTCATTGACAAAATAAAATGTTTTTCAGTCATTTTTTCTCTTTAAATTATAAAAATCACTAGTGAAAACTATTTATAGTATAGTAATACATGTACCACGCAGAGCATGTGCTGCAGCACATGGCTACAGCCACTTCCTGTGTATAAACAAAACACTGGTTACCTCCGCCTACTTTGACAATCACTGAGAAGAAATTCAAAATTCAGTGCAGCTTCAGAACTCTATTCCTAAATTACTCAAGAAATAATTTTTTTTCAACTATGAAAGATGGACACATTATTCACAATCAAGGTGGCTGCTTCCATGCCAAGAATTAGAATTTAATATGATCCAAAAAAAGCATGTTTTCTCAAAAATGCTTCTCAAATCTGAAAGCTGCATAGAAAGTTGAATTTCCCCAACATTTTTCGATTGGCTGCCTTTTATATCCGGGCCCGGCCTTTAAAAAGTCTACATTTTGAACAAATTATTTCTAAAATTTGTTTAATGTGAAATTGATGCAAGTTTGTTATCCTTTTTAAAAAATTAAGATTTTCTTGGTAAAATTATTTTATAGTCTGATAGAAAATAATGTGTAAATAAAACAAAATGTAAATGGCAGCGTAAATCTAATCAGTATATCACTTGAACAGAAGATTTAGATTTAATTCAACTCAAATTACATACCTTGACAATGGGAATTTATGGCTGAGGTTCCTCTCAGTGAACTGGAGTGCTGGATGAATCGGGAGAACCGCTATTTATAGTTGTGAGGAAACAAACAAATGCCGGATCAAGGAACTAGATACAGGAGTAAAATTTTGAAATACCGGTTATTTCCTAACATGTTACTTAATTTTTTTTCCAATTAATAGAATCCGGGTCATAGTATTTGCTCCGCCTAAGTCATTTCCGCCTAAGTCATTTCCGCCTAAGTCATTTCCGCCGAAGTCATTTCTCCCCTAGGTCATTTCACTCCATCACCTAGGTCATATCTCTCCACAACCATGGTCATACTTACCAATTAATGGGATCAATTTGTCTAATTTCTTGTTGCCAACTAATGCAGAAATTTATCTTGTACCTTAAGATTTAGTAATTTAAATGAAAATACTGGAGAATACCTAAAAGAGCAGTTAAAAAAGATAGATAGATGTATATGGTTGTCAAACAAGTTAAAAAATCACACGACAAAGACTGCTGGGGTAGCAAGGAAGACACGATGGCGTCATTATTTTTCAGTATAATTTGTATGAACAAATAACTACATCTTGTTCTTGTTATCTCCCGAGAAAGTAGAAAGTTTTTCATAAGCTTAATTTTATATTTTTTGCATTTTTCACGAAATGTGAAACTTTATATAAACTATAAAACGACACAATGTGCTTTTTACTGAGAAAATATGTGGCGTCCCTTTCCCGTTAATTCTACATGTAAATACCTTAGTTGGGAGGAACTTTATATATATATAATAATCAATATATATATATATATATATATATATATATATATATATATATATATATATATATATATATATATATATATATATATATATATATATATATATATATATATATTATGGGATGACAATTTTTAACCGGTTAACCGATTAATCGGTCGGAACGATAGCAATCGGTTAGAAAATCTGCAATCGGTTAGTCGGAAAAAAATTAAATATATGTAAAATTTAACACAATTTTCTTAAAATTCATTTTAAAATAGAAATCTCTGCACAAAGGTTGATAATTTATTGTTTAAAGAATCTATTAAAGCTGATTTGGAGGTAACTAAGGCTCTTCGGATTGGGACCATGCGGTAATTGGTCAGTTTGTGTTGTGTTAATTACAATGAAAACATCGTGTCGTGAACCCGACTTTCCTTAATTTTTAATGATAATAATCACTCAGAGCACTGTTTTTGGTACGTTTGTCTTTATCTATCCGGTTAAATTATAAAACATTCACCTTAAATGTAGGGCTACACTTCAGAATGAGTTTTGATTATTGTGACAATGTAGAATGACACCTGGAGAATTGTCACTGATTTATTAGTCTTGTTTCATAACATCGTTTTCTTAGTTTTCTCGTCCACAGGAAATAAAAATAATACATTTTCTAATTGAGTATCAAAGCATATATAATGTTTTAAATTCTAATGTTTTACCTGCTGTCGTCTTTTAAGATCTTTATGTGTACAAGAAAGAATGTGAAGAAAAGTAAGCGTATATTTTGATACGATTAACCGATTAATCGCTCGGAACGTCTTCCGGTTAACCGATTAGCAATTCTGTATTCGACTGCCATCCCTAATATATATATATATATATATATATATATATATATATATATATATATATATATATATGAATCGTTGTGCAAAAGGAATAAATATAACTTTTTTGATAATATTCTGTGGAATAAAAAAAAATTCAAAATAATTACAATTCCTGATTTATCTTTTTTAAGTTTTATTTTGGTCATTGTATTTAATTGTATAATAAATCTATTAAATAATTGATGAGAACTGCCATATTTATATATTTACTCTTCGGATTTGGGCATATTTTTGCACGGTATGTGATCAAATCTTCTGAGAAGGCCTATGGTCTTCACAAGATTTGATCACGTTACCAACCAACTTCAATTCCCATTGAAGTTTATAAACTTGTTATTTATTTGTTAATTGTATAATTCAAACAAAGAGATCGGTATCAAGTTCTTGCAACTTAGAACAATCGTTCACTGGTGTCTGTTTAAATGATTAAATAATAAAAAAAGAAAAAAAACTTTTTTCTAATCAAAATAATGAGCATTTTTACCCATGTCACAAATGTCTTACTATAATTGAGAGAGAGAGAGAGAGAGAGAGAGAGAGAGAGAGAGAGAGAGAGAGAGAGAGAGAGAGAGAATCAATTAAAATCACATTGTAAAAAAAGAAAAAAAGACATTTTAAAAATTCAAGATTAAACAGGTTGCACAGGTGCCAGATAATTCTTTTTTCTGATACGCATCAAATTAACAAACCATCCGTAGTTTGAAATTGAGAGTTAAATGCGAATACAAACATAATGTTTTTAAGCAACTTGCATTCATACTTATAAATTGTTGTAAGCAAAACAAAGAATTCTGTGTTTCTAGAATTTTTTGATTATTTCATTTCCATCTATTGTGTTTTTTTTTAATCTTTTCTCAAAGCCTAATAAGGAAACAAAACTTCACACACAAATTGTTACATAATAATAATATCCAACAACAAATAAACCTATATAATTTTTGCTCAAAATTAAAGATAATTTGTGTGGGGGATGTAAAAAATTCAATAGGAATAGATAAAGAAGATGTTTTAATAAAGATATTTCTGAATCATTGTAGTTACATTTTAAATTAAAATGAAAATATAATCTATCCCCTCGTCATAAAATTATACGACATGTTTGAAAAGATAGCAAAAAGAAACCCTCCACCTACACTGATACAGAATTTTAAATATTTTTTCAATCACATCTTGATAGATGACTTTCTGGAGTATCAAAAATATATTTAATTGAATATTAGGATTATATTTCATGTTTTTCGAAAGAAATATAACCTATCTTTTAATTTTAAATAAATCTTATCTCAGAGATTTTAAAGGGATCCGCATTTATGGCCACTTTACAGGTTAATTTTGAATATAGTTTTTTCTGAGATCTAACACAACGTTATCTTAACCCTTTTCTCTGAATTAATATGAAATTCAATTATTTTCCACACTTATGTGATTAAGGTTCATTCAATTCTGCCAATACGGATACAATATGTAAGCATTTGTCTTTTCTTCCGTTTAGCGGTCAAAGATTTTTTTTCTTGCCTGCTGTACATGATTACTGTTATGGTTCAAGATGGTTTGCTCTCTTATGAAAAGCAAGCTCAGAAATGTCTAAAGAATTCAACACACTTTATTTGTTTTACTAAGTTTATGAAGTTTCAAAGTAAATTACCTAAGATGATCGTGACAAGGAAATGGAAGTTTCATAATTTATGATGTTATGAAATACATTTATCCTATCAAGTGCATTTGATTATTCGGTCCAATATCAGGATATTAGATGAAAACCTTGTGCCTGTTCATCCAGCTTTTCTCAATGGAAAATTTTCTTTTTGTCTGTTGTGCCTATTTCTAGTCAAAGTGCATTTTGTTGACTGTTCTTTTCGAGAAATTAAGAAAAAATTAAGAAAAAAAATTCTTCACGCCCCACCCCCACCCTCCCCTTTAAAAAAATCAGAAGTGCAGTACTAAGCCATTTACTCATTACCAAATTAATCACTACATCATCTTTTGGAAAAAAAAAATAACTGTTCCTTTTACTCCTTCATAATGTTATAAAAAATGGATTAAAAAGAGAAATTGTTTAATCAACAGATATGACTGAATTGTTTTGAAAAAAATTCTATTGACAGGAATAGAAAAAAAAAAACACTTTTCATTTTGAATTATTATGAAATTCAATTTCTCTTGACAAATCAATGTTTAAGGGTTATATTGTAATCTGACAATCCGGATTCAACACTGTACACGTGACCTCCTGCATATATTTTCGATTTTTTTTTCTACTGATGTCATAGTTTTTGAAGCAATAGTCATGATTCACTATAAAAGTATGTTGATTCATATACATGTAAAGCAACGTAAAAATTTACCTCGCAAATCAAAGAGAATTATAGATAACACTAACAAACAAGTAGCTGAATGAAATGAATTTCCGAAGAAAAATAATTAAAAACCTGAAATTTATCTGATTTTTCTTGTTTGAATTTCCACAGGACAAGTCCTTGGGTTTGTATACAGGGGATAGTACCCTCTTCACAGGTTTTTGTTGCTTAAAGATGTTCTCATGATAGACCACTGTTCATTACGTATTATTTATCATCTGAATTAATATGAAATTCAAATTGTCCTTGACACGACTTTGTTTAAAGTTAATCTGACAATCCGGAAGTACATGTAACATTGTAACCTCGAGCTCCTGTCTGTTGATCCGGTAAGTATTACGATTTATTTCCTTAAACACACTTAACTAACTAAGTTAAAGAAAATGAAAGAATTCTGTTGAAGCATAATTATTTTATACCGCTGCAGTTTGACTCCTGTTTGAACTGAAAAAAAAAGGTTTTATAAACAGTTACACTTGTTGCCTTGTTCATCATTGATAGAATATTTTTATTTTCTCACTGTCAAAATACTTGGGAAATTATGACAATTGTTTATGCAAAAAAATGACCTCGATTTACGAAAGAAATACAAACTAACATGAGTGATTTATCAATGTCAATTCCATATCAGTGCCATATTGCATATTTTAAAACTCTTAAAAGTTAAACGTCAACAGAATATATTGCAAAGTGTTGTAAAAATATAATATAAACCATTTATTTTAGATTTTGTGCTTTATTTGTACGATTTATTATTATGAATCTGTTCTATTCATCCGTTTTAATGATTTTTTGCAGTGTTTGTAGTAAAAATCGTGTTGTCATTGTTAGAGATCTTTTATTTATTTATAAAACAATGTAAACCATTGATACATGTAGTTATGCAAATTATGCGATAAAATTCGGTATAATTTATCCAATTTGTTTCTTAATCCCTTTGCCAAACCTAGGGGATAAACGAACACAATACAATGCTCGTTAGATAAATTTATATTCAACCAAAGATCATTGTTAATCTGATTACATCTAAAGTTTTTTGCTCTATAGTAAAGTTTGTTTACGTGTTAAGAATTGGGGAAAGTTGGGGAGGGCAGTGACGTCCATAAAAGTAATAAAACCATATCTTGTTAATAAAGAAATTTATTTTTAGATTTGGTCAGATTAATGGATAATATAAAATATATCCTTATCTTATAATTTGTCGACCAAGAAAAAACATTGACTCTCACTGAAGTATAAATATTTCTTTTGTTTGATTAAAACCGACAAAATTCGTTCAAATCGACATTCATCAGTTGCATCAGCTAAAATAAACCGGAAAGATGTTGCGAGAACCCAGAAAATCAAAGTCCAAGAGTCCATATACCTAACGGTCACGCTGCTGCACCCATCTCCATTGCGGTTAGGAGCACGCTGCGAACCCAGGCGGTCATTACACTGACTAGGCCTCAAGGTACCACACCCACGTCAACCATTCCGACGGCGACGCTACCTAAAGTTTCTAGCATAACCACCAGTATTCCAGTATTCCTGTTAGCAGCGTCGCCCGCGTGGCGCAGTGGTTAGAGCGTCTGCTCTAGAGTCGCGAAGTGAAGTAAGGAGATAATCCTTACGTCGCGGGTTCGAATCCCACTGTGGGACGTGGAGACCGGTCCTTCGGATGAGACCGTATAAACCGAGGCCCTGTGTCGCAGTAGGTGCTGGCACGAAAAAGATCCCTCCCTGCTCAATGGCCCTAAGTGCCGAGCATAGGACAAAATTTGCAGCTCTCCACCGGCAAGTGGTGGCGTCTCCATATGAGTGAAAAATTCTCGAGAGGGACGTTAAACAATATACAATCAATCAATCCTGTTAGCAGCATAGCATGATTGAACAAGCCACACCATGTATACAGACGCTGCCAAGTCAGCAGGACGTGGTAATAACAAACAGAGGACTGGTAGCATAACTGACCTACGTACAATACACGCATTTAATTCTTTGGCTTTGCGTTTTTCATTTATAAGTACAGCTCCCTCTATAGGTTCCTATATCACAAAATTAAAAAGAAATGTATAATTATGAATTTGTTCATCTCAATAAACTACTATTTCATCACCCAACGTCTACACCTACATGTACCTGTACAAATCAAACAGTTTTTGAGGATAGCACATTTCAACTTAAACCCAAGATTAACTCTTTACACTTGCTGAACTGTTTTGCAACATACACTTGATGTTCACGTCATAGAAATTTACCATTTCCCCGCAAGCACCTTATAGCGTGGTACACGTTTCTCTAAAGTTTAGAGTAAATAATAGTATGACGTTATATTTTAATACAAAAATGACTTTCCACATTTTATGAGATTTTCACAAGTATAAAATAACAGGAAACTGGCATTAAAGACATACAACCCACTGGGGGGAGATAACTCTTGCGATGTCAATTTAACGTTTGACGTGACGTCAAATTAAACGTTAAAAATAAAGCGTCAAAATCATTAAAGAAAAATGGGATACTAGTATGGGGCTTGGCTGTGATTATGCGTACCATACTCAATCAATAAGTATTTTTTTGATTAACCCGATTAAACTCCGTAAAAAAGCAAGACATAAAATATCCTCCCTTATTGTTTATTTCATTCTATTTCATTTCATATACAATAAATTGTATTCTTGATCAAAGCGCAGCATTTTTTTTATTCTGAAAATTTTATTTTACATTGCCGAAATTCATATTATGTACAATTGGCTTTACAATTTGTGCATTTACGATATAAATATTGTTTTTCTTCTTTAAGAATAAAAAAAACAACAAAAAACAAACAAAAATTTTTTATAATGTAAAATTGATGTTGTTCTCAGACCTTTATTGATCAAAGAGGAACAACTCTGAAAATGTCGGAGATGTTTCCGCATACACAGAAATAGCTGATCAATACATTTAAGAAGCAGTCCACTGAAAATCAGGCAGGGTTGTATTAATAGGCGGCACATCGAATGTGACGAATATTTGAAATTTTATTGAAAACAATATCAATGTAGTCCAAATGGAATAATGTAATCGAAGATTTGTTTTAAAATTGCTTATTTAGTAAAATATTCTTTTGTTTCGTGTTCTTGAATTCCCCTATATAAACCATTGAATTTAGGTCAGAAACAACGAACTGTTATTTCCAATACTTATTTAACAGGACTATAATTCATGCTGAACTAAATCTAGAAATATTTCGTCTTTGAGTTTCAAAAATAAAATTGGTGGGGAAAACACTTCTGATAGTAGTTTTCTGTCAAAATATATAGACGTTTTTATGAAATTTTGCGATGTAAGAGTTATCTCCCGTGGCATTGGTAAATCTGCTAAACGCACCTTACTATCGAAATCCTAGTGAAATATTTAGAATTATATACAGAAAATGAAATTATTTAACAAAAATTTACTACTTTATTTTCAAAATAGAATTCATTTTTGCCTCCAAATGTAATATTTAGATTAAGATTGGCAGTATTATTCAGGTTGAATCCACGTTTCTATTGATGTATCAGTGACTTCACATTCCTGACTAATATTGCGTCACAATTAAATAGTTACAAGTTTCCCAAATAAGTTTGTAAATTCTTTGCATAAAAGTGCAAATAAAACGATTAAAAATGAATAATTTCTCTTTTTCTGTTCAATTACTTTTCAGAGTGCATTATCCTACGTGATAAAATCTTAATTTACAACATTAAATTAATTTATGTAAAACATCTGACATGGCAAGAAGAACAACTCTGATTTTTCTCTTCGCCAGTTTACATTCCTGTAATCTGATAATCTCTTATCAGCAACTGACCAGATTCAGCTAATTTTGCGCACGCCTTCATTCTTCCAGCGTGCATTGCCTTGTCAACATACATTCGCCAGTCATTTTGATTTGTTTTTCCCACCGTCCCACCCAAATACTTTTTATTTTTATCTTCTTTCCATGTTTGATGAGAGAAATAAATGGAACGATTTAAATCATTTTGTTCTTGTGTATAGTAAAACTGTATGGGCGATTTTTTATGCCCAACCTATGATAATTGGCTTAACAAAATGTATTTGTTTATTTTATGCACATGTTTTTTATGATTGTGTAATGTTTGTCAATTTGTTTAATTAGTATTTTTGCATGATTTGTCTCGTCATTTATGAGATCAAAATAAATGACAATTTTCAATTCAAACTCATTCATTTTGTTTTTACAATATCAAACGAAGCAAAACTATTGTCAGTGTATTTGCATAAATAATCATATATTTTTATATAAAATGTATTTTTTTTTCACGGGCGACGTCTCATTTAGAAGTCCCTTTTGAAAGGTAATTTTGTACATGTCCGAGAACTAATATTTTTAAACTGATTTACTAGGCTATGCGAACAAATAATTAATTGTGTATATTGAATATTTCTCATAAAATTGGGATGTGAAGAGATTTTATTTTCTTCTGATTATCAAGGAAAGATGAATATTTTAGATTTAACATTTAATTCAAGTCAATGGAGTCAAGTTGAGTTGTTTATTTCATAATAATTTAATTTTGCTTGTATTCTTGCCTCTCATTGGTTGATTTCCAAAAAGGAACGCATAACATTTTGTATAATCTGGTTTGGTATGGGGACACACCCCCTTGACAACCAGCATAATCATCTGTATCCATCAATCCCTTCATTTCCAGTCCTTGGGATTCATGGAAAATTCCAGGTTTAATGAATGTACCTTTAATTTCAAACAGTTACTCGATCTTACCTCATGTAAACAAGCATCATGGCTGCTAGATCTATGTATCAGTTTTTACCTCCCCTCGCTTCCCATCACTTCCGTTACTACGGTTGTATTATTGCGCGGTAAATTTGAACTCATAAAAACAACACAATTTTACATCCCCGGTTGAATAATTATTTTAAAATTAAATTATAAGGAATGACTCTAATTCTTGGCCAAATTATCGAGTATAATATGGTTTGGGTCAGTTTCCGCTTTTTTATAATCCGCTTCGCTAATTAAAAAGCGTAAACTGACCCAAACCATATTATACTCGATAATTTGGCCAAGAATTAGAGTCATTCCTTAAATATTTGTATCCACACACGCACACAAAAAAAAAAAAAAAAAAAAAAAAAAAAAACACTTGATTATATTTATCTACGCAGTCAAACCAAAGTAAACGATTCACGGTACGATTAAAATTTTTTTTTTAAGTGAAAAATAAGATTTAAAAAATATTAATTGAGGAAAATTACTGTTGAACTCCCCACTTCAATTTGCAACTAAAACGGAAGATTTTTGTTTTGTATATTTTTTTGTTTGTTTGTTTGTTTTTTTTTTTTTGGTTAAATTTGGTGATTGAAACAATCACATACTCACATTCAATATGAAGTTAAAAAATGTGACCATGTTGGCCAATTCTTAAATGTTTTCCCATTGATGGAAGTTTTTTTTAATATGCCGCCTTGCCCCCCCCCCCTCCCACCCACCCCGTCCCGGCTTTTTGCTTGCGATTTATAGGCTCTTAAATAATGATACTATATATGAAATAGCTTATTTTCTAATTAATATAAAATTGAATTTTATAAGATGAAAATATAGGGGAAACGGCTTTTATAGATGACAGGCTTAAAAAAATTTGGATAAAGCCGAGACTGTGCACATTAAAATATTTTCTGCATTTAGGTACGTGCAAGTATATTTTCACCAATGAAAGAATTGAACTCTTTAATTCACGAAAGAGAATTAAAAAAAAATTTAGTCGAAAATAATATATTTAATAAAGATAAGCTGTTTACTCTCAGTTGTTGCATAACGCATGTACAAATACTTTGATTTTTTAATACCGAGTATCAAGAAATCGCACAGATGTTATACATGATTGTAATCTACGTAAAAGGCATTAGTATATTAAATACATTGTATAAACATTTGAATCCATGGATAAAATGATTTTAAAACAGTTGACTAACTGAACAGAAATAAAAGACAAGCATATTTTTTCTGATGCATTAAATGCAGAATATTTATAGTTTTAGAAACCGATCCCGATTGAAATAAAACCGATCCCGATTGAAAATAATGCAAAATGTGTAAAGTTTTAAAACTAAAGACATATGCCACCCATAAGACATGTAAAAAAATAAATCAAGTAATTTTTTTGGCCATATTACAACAAAAGAGCCAAATTTAACATTACAATTATAGTATTTCCTTCTTTATATAATTCCGGTCGGGATCGGTTTTATTGTGAAAAATTGTAAAACATAGGTCATTTTGACTCCTTTTATTTCTCTCAATATACGACTGCCCACTGATTTTATTGAGTGACTCAAAAGTTTGTACTTTGTATTCATAATAACATGAGAAAAAAAAATTGTCATTGAAATGTATTGGGTTTTATAACGTAATGAAAATTGGATAATGAATTCAAAAAGTAACTAGCTAAACTCAATTTTGGACCACATATTTTTTTCTAAAAAATTGGAATTGGAGTCTTATTCATTACTAAAATCAAAGATATGAGTCTATGGTATAAATAATATTGATAGACACATCCAGATTTTGCGTATCTGGTACATATAAAACAAAATAAAAACGTAGTAATTTTTTTACCCCCATGTTGACCTTTTTGCACTTAAAATTGAGCACTTACCAAAAATAGGACTAGCGGAGCACTAAAAATATTTTTGATGTTGTCATGTGTAAACACTTGCTTCAATAAGTCTATATGCAAAAATAATAAAAATCCATGACATGCGATGTGCAACCCATTGCCTGATTTTCAGTGGACTGCCTCTTAAAGCAAGTCCTATAAATCCGAGAATTGAATACTATAGACCTCATATACACAATGTAAGTAAAGAATTGAAAAGAACTGTTTACAAGTACTGAAATTATCTGCATTTATGAATATCCTATTGCAGCAAATCGTTTGACTTTCATGTCGGTTCGCATTTCCTCGAATCGAAACAAAACGATACGAAGCCTATAAGATTTTTTAAAATATCAGTGCGTGATTTGATGTAAATTGAAATAGATGAAGAGTTTAATGTTTGATGTTTTGAATTTAATGTGGACGAATATGGAATTTTTATTTTTTTTAACTTTAAAAGCAACGATATTGAAAGAATGCGTTCATGAGGGGTGTACTGTACATGTATGCAAATGTCGATGTATCCCCATGGCTACATACTGTCTCGTTTGAAATAATGACATGAAAGAAACTACAATTATTTCATTTAAATCACTGGAGAGTTGAACAAACACCATTTTTTAATAAATAAAATTAAAGAAATAAAAATCAACATATTCAAGTTTAACACAACTTGAATTCGTATCCAGGTTTCATGCGATAATATCATATTATGGAATGCATAACGCATACATACATGGACTTAACACTAAAATGCTTCAGTACTTTTTTCCTGATACATATAAAAACAATAGTCAACATTTATTCTGCATTCATGAATTTAAAAACTATTGTACACCTCCGGAATTCAAATGACGAAATGCTAGGCCTAGTAGTTTATTTGCACTGTAAACGACGTTTCGTCAAACGCTAATGGTCTGCTACGCAAAAAAGGAAGGGGTGGTAGGGGTATTAAAAAATTGCTTAAAAATCTACATTTAAATACGCTTTACGTATGAAAACGTTTAAATTTGTGAGATAATATATTTTTGAAGCAAAAGCAATATGTTCCAATTTGATTTTTTTTAAATGTGTATTTGTAGATTCATAGCAAAGTGAACGACTCCCATCTGAAAGACGCACAGGAACGTGATTTTTTGAGAAAGTGGGAGGGGTAATTTCCAGCTATCAAATCAAAACTGATCGTACAAAATTTATACAAAAAGTTATGAAGATTATTTTTACTACCGGCTACCCAAAAGAAAGTTTCTCAAAGAAATAAAACAACAGGTTTTTTCACAAAAAAAAAAATTGAATTTGAAAAATACACAATTTTCAAGGCTAAGATAATTCATAGTTGTTCAGTTTAAGGTCTTTAAAAATTGTTTGATGATATGTATATCAAAAAGATGATAATGTTTTGTGTTAAATGGTTAAAGAAATAATTCAATGAAAGACATTTATATCTAAACTGGCTTTTTTGAAAATCAAGGTTTAAGTAGTTCATTAATTAAAATTTTTTTCTCCTTGTAAACAACTAAAGGGGGTAACTTTTGGAAGTTCCTGTCTAAAAACCACTCGAACAATTTTGTCCAAATTGTGCATAAATGCATTAGATATACTGTAGATCACTAAATTTTAGCGACACCTTTTTTCGCGAGATAGTCATTGATTTTTTATAAGCGAGGTAAAATTTTCACGAATTGTGGTTATAACTCTATATAATATTAAAGAAAACTATTATAAGCGAAAATTAAATTTTCGCGAGCACACTATCTCGCGAAGTTACGCTAAAATAAACTTCTCGCGAATTAAAAGTGATTTACAGTAGCCATG